>NW_016176890.1:0-8900 GCF_001687245.7 Rhagoletis zephyria | reverse complement strand
AAAAAAAAACACAATCCATATGAAACAAATTTGGTATTAAATTAAAGAAGACTGAAATAGCTTTTAAACAGAAATAGCGTACGAATAAATAACATTTTTAATTGAAATATTTTTCAATGGGTGGCGTTCCTCATTTAGTTCTCTTTCATTTGATGCCAAACTTGTATAAGCGGTTTAGTTATTATTAGGAAAGGACTTTTATTTCGGACCTAAAAAATATTTGGCCACTTTAACTATTATAACTGGACTAAAAAAATCAGTGTCCAGGTTGACCGATTTTTGTTTTTCCTTAAAAAAAAAATATAGAGTTCAAAAACAACTTTTTTCTAACGACTTTTATTATAAAATTTATAAAAGTGCGGTTGCCTGAAGTTTTTTTTTCCCATATAAAATGCATGGTAAACTTTGAGTGACCTCTATTTTCTGATTTAAAAAAACCGTGTTACTTTTATAACTTTTTTTTTTGACCACCCTAATCTAGATACATAGTAATACAAGTAATTATGCCTTCGTTGCCAATATTTTTTGTTGGCTTAAGGGCTTTTCGCGCGGTTTTCCATATGTTGTTTCAGCTTTTCAGTCCGTGGAAAATTATTAAAATACGGAAGTGAAAAAGCATAAGTACTGCTTCGTGTAAAACACATATCCGCGTTCTTGAAAGTGAATTAAGAAGGCTGTAACTGGACAAACATTGTGGTAGGAAAAAAATTTCACATAACGGCAATGCTTGATTGAGGTGAATCTTTTCAATTACGGTTTATAAGTATGGTTTAAATTTGACTGAAATTAAGGCAAAAAGAAAGAGCAGCCAATTTTCCATACTAAGTAATAAACATCACTGCATTTGTATTATAAATAGCGCCGAGTATTTTTGTGCCAAAAAACTAAGCCTATATGGATTTAGGTATAATCGCAAATTGGGGTTGATTCAGTGACAGGTACTTTTATAGGAGAGGTTTTAATGGCAGACTGCGCATGCGTCGTGTAAACTGATGTGACATTTTTGTTCAGTCTTGTTTGACATATCATCGTGGCACTGCATCTGCAAATTATTCAGCTGTATTACGAAAATTAACCTTCTACGAATAGGGGTTTTTCATGCGCTTATAGCAAGTGATGGTTCACAAAATCCGCTTATCTGCAATTCTGGCTAAGATAGTAAAAAGTCTTTCGTAGGACAAATGAAAGACAGTTGGCGAGTTAATTCGAAAGACTTTGGTTATTCTATTTAGCACAAATGTCTTAAGAAAAAGGTCGTCCAATTCACCACTTGTGGCGAAAAGCTCTTTTGCCATAAAACACTTGTATATATGTAGTTCTGCCTGCGTCCCTATAACTGTAGAGTGTGCAAAGCTGTGGTGTGCTATTCGAGAGACATGGGCTCGAGTCCTCGGGGAGCGGGTTTTTCATTCTTTATTCTTATTTTAGAAATGTTTTCTTTAGAAAATAATATTCCTCAAAATTTTTTATTAAATTTTATTGTTTTAAACAGCAAAAACATATTGTTTGTTTTTAATTTAATTTAATTTTTAGGAAAGCATTTTAAAAAGGAAAATATGTATTACTTCGGTAAATTTTTACAAAATTATTTTATTTTTTCATTTTATTTTAATAGAAGTGTTTTCTTTTTTGATTTAAACTTCTTTCTATTTATAGATTTTATTTTTTTTTTTTAAGAAAAATTCTGCTTTGAATTTCATCGCATTTTAAATTTTTTTTATTTTTTAATGTAATACTTTTTTCCGTTCTTTTCATTTTTAGATTTTGTATTAAAAAGAAAAATATTTTTTTTTTTTAATTTACGAAACTTTGGGAACTTATTTTCTTTTTAACCCGACTTCAAAAAAGGAGAAGGTTATCAATTCGTCGGAATATTTTTTTTTTCTTTTTTTTATGTAACTTTGGACACCGTTAACCGATTTCTATAATTATTTTTTTTTTAAAGGAAATTTGTTACATCAGAGGGGATCCCATAAGAATTTGGTTTAAAGCCGATCATTGAATCATAAAGCATTATTTTTCTATGAGAATTGAAGTCAGTTTTGTTTTATGCTTAAAAATCACTTGTTTATTTAATTTTTTCTTTTGTTTATTTTAATTTTCGTTTAATGTTTTGATTTTGCTATTTTAAAAAGAATTTTTTGTTAATTTAATTTTCTTCTTTAATTTATTAGGTGTTATTTTTTCTAATATTTTTTTTTCTTTTAATTTCTAAAGTTTTTTTTAAATCAATTTTTGCTTTTTGCAAACAGAATAATGCTAAGACTTCCTCGTTGGAGTAGAGAGCTTTCAATATAGCTGACAGAATTGACAATTGTCTAATTGCTATTAGAAAACACTTTTTCTAGTTTAGATGTTGATCGGAGCAGGGACCAAGGACCACTCGACTATATCGGCGACAAAATAACAAAAATGCCATTATTAGTTTGAAAATGAGCTTTATGCTCTATTCGGGACTGTATTCCTGTGTCCAAGCTTGAGAACGTTCTTCGTACGTCTTAAAAACTTTCGCTATGGATAGTCTTTAGGTAGCTCATTAGTTCACTATCTCGCATACTACAGAGGCAGGCAGGCAGGGACCAGCCTTCTAATCTCCGTCATTAATTTTTAAGGACAATTCATATACATTTACTATAATTTAGTGAAAGTAGTAAAATTTACTAAAAGTAACTATGAACAAATTATATGAAAAACATAAATTCACCTAAATAAATATGTATGTTTGTGCCTACTACGTATTTATTTGTGTACATTTATACTTTTCCATCTAAGTATGGACACACACACAACTACCCGCCCGCTTTCACACTTTCCGTTCAGTTGGCCAGTTGTAAAAGCTGACTGCACTGAACACAAAGTTTTCACGCGACACCAATTCTCTCAAATAAACGTAAAGTTACAATGACAAATTGTATTTAGCTCAATTGTGCAAAAGGTGGCAAGTAGCAAGCAATAGTAAGCAGCAAGTTGATGTCAACAGAGAGTAAGTGACCAGTTGCGGAAACTACCAAAGTGTAAATGCGAGGAGGGCTTGAGGTATAGGACTCAACCATTTCCAACAAAATGAAATCCTCTGCACACACCGCCCGCTGCTAGTTAGTCTGCTACTGAATCTTAAAACCGAAAGGTGTTGTCAGTTATTTAGTTTTTGTTGTAGTTTTACAACTTTTAACACTCACTTTTGCTTGTAGCAACGGTGATATCGCGCCGCACTAGTCACACAAATTGCTGTGACATAGTAATATTTCACCGCTCGGCGACACAAATTGCCACCAAAAAAGAGCGAAAAAGACTTTTCACGGTGCACAGTTGGTTGCTCTTTTTGTAAAGGCATTCGTGGCAGGAATAATAATGAGCCAAACATGAAATGTCGGTAGTGTTGTTCTAAGAAGAGTGAAAAACCTGGTATAAGAAAGTTCACCTGAAACCTCTACTCTCATGATAGACCAAATGGGAATACTATTGAATAGGTATGACCGTATTCCCCGCTGAAAGACCACAACACAAAACACCGGGTTAAAAGAGAAAGACGAATGTATACAAAAGGTACTCCGAAGTTCATCCTAAAGAAACGGTTCGGAGATGCTGTAGCACTACGGAAGCCTGTATGCTGGTCAGTTAACTGAAAAGTTCGGTCGGATGTTTGAGTTTTCAGAAAGGTACTGTGAGGCGGCGCGGAAGGCCAGAAGTACGAAACATCTAAGGGTGCTAATGGGTTCTGCATGTATTTGATTATAGCCAAACTGTAGATGATAAATCGTGGGTTCGAGGTAGGTGTCTCCTGGGGTTAACTTCCAACCTATTTTCGTCGGAGAAGATCAAGTATATCTTTTAACATTAGTCTTTTAATATAGAACTGAAAAGCAGTTAGTAAGGTGGTTCTTAAAATATATAGGTCACAGGGTACCCTTTTTGTTCTACCTACAAAATAAATAAATGCACTGTAAAATAAAAAATTATGAAATTATTTGAAAAAAAAATTTATTTTTTATAGCAAAAATTCGACAAACTTTTGACTTTGTCCAGTTATAACTCAACGAAATATATATCAAACTTATCAGATGTCAAGTTAAAGTTTCGTCGAAATTTTACGATTTGTAAATAAATAAAAAAATTGTTTCCAACCCTCGTAGCCACTCCTAAAAATTTGTTGAAAGTTTGGCCATTTTTGGGAATGTCTTCATTTTGTACGTAGCGCAAAAGAAAGGGGTGCCTTATAAAAAATTATGATTTTGATTTTTTAAGAACCACCCTAGTAGTCAAGTTTGGGGTGGTCCGAAGAGTCGAATAGGAAAATCTGATGTTATTGAGCGTGCAGTCCCTCAAATCTCTCGCTAAACCATGCAGGTCGATGGAAGAAAAGTTGAAGATGTCAAAGGCTGGTACCTGACTTTCCGATGGTAAGTCTGGAATGGATGATGCTACCATTGTCATGTCAGACACTGGCAATGCTGAAGCTGGATCGTTTATTTGTTATAGGGCGTGCGCTGAGAAAATATGTTTTCGTACCTACATATGGGCAGGGATGTCAAAAGAAATAAATTAATCGATTTATTAATCATATGATTATTAACAAGCAAAAAAAATTAATTGCAATTAATTGCAACTATTGAGAAATAATCGATTAATCGAATTTTTAAAGGCACATTTTACGGTGAGTTTTCACCAAAACACTTTTCCATTAAAAAAATTCGAATTCTCATGTTAATTAGCCTTAAATAAAATAAAACGAGCATTTTTGGCGGCGATAATTATTTACTATTTAACAAAGGTTGCAAAAAAAGCTTTGATAAGCGTTTTGTAGTTGAGCGGAGTGGCTGTAGCACCAGCTTTTGAAAAAAAGCGCTCAGCAGGCACCGAGGTACCAACTTTGTGGTAAACAGTTTTCATTTTCCCCCAAGCGTCGATGTTATTCTGCTTTATTTCTACTGAAATTGTAACGCTGCCACACTTAACTTTTAGATTAACTTTTTTGATTCTACAATGAGCTTACATGCACAACTATTTACACAATTGTATGCGCTCAACTGGAGCAATTCTTGCGGCTGTTTGCGATTTTAGACAACTGCAAAATTCATATTTCTTAAAAATAGTTTTACGATTATTTACCATTAATCGATTAATGCAACACAAAACTACGATAAAATTAAATCATAAATTGGACAAAAACAATCGATTAATTTAATCAAATGATTAAACTTTGCCATTCCTACCTAGTGGGCGATGCTGACGAAGTCGCAGATTTTGTTGCCCCTTTTTTTCAAGACCTAGGGCTCTATACCTACTTGCTTATAAGAGTATTTATTCAAGCCTAGCCCTCCGAAATTACTTTATAAGATAGCAGATACGGTAATGTTTTTATGTCAGTAATTAATAAAGTCTTACATTTCAAAACTAAAAAATGATTTATATCGAAACTTTCAATAAACTTGCAGAAAAATCTACTCCCTTTGCGCTAGTGAAGCTTCTAAGAACTAAGAAATTGCGCAAGTACAAAAGTAAGAATGAAAATGAAATGCTATTTGCTTCACTGCTTTCACACTTCACGCATCTCGTTTGTGCTGTATTTATGAAATTCCCAAGCCACTTGGCCCCAAGAGCGGGCAACTTGCAACAACCCTATTCAAAATCAAACGAAAACGTAAAGAATTGTGGCCACTTTGAAAATAACACCGCAAATTGTTGATAAATTTCGCTTGTTCATGTGCAATGCATGAACAAAGTTGACCTGCAAGCGTTCTACAATAACAACAACAACAACAATATGAACAATAATAAATAGAGAAGCTGCTGTTACTGCAACTGGATTTTCAATTTATTACAATTTTTCTGCAAATTTCATTATGCACTTCTTCTTTTATACCAGTTCGCTTTGCCGCCCCCTCATGCGTTTCGAATTCGACAGCATTCAATTCAAACAGAATTTTGTTTTATTTTCTTTTTTTACTTAGCTGTTTATTTCGTGTTTCATTTTTCACTTTTCTGCCCTTTATTTACAGACTTCCTTGTTCGCTTACATGAACGGTGAAAACTTGGTAAGCAACTACTGTACTGCACGTACATATGTATATACATGTGTAAATACATATGTATATTATGCTGGATCGTCAAACGATCTTAAACTCTTGATAATTCTGATCTGATATGAAAACGACTTATAAATATCGTATATAACTCTTCTAACAGTTGTGGGTTCTTTCAGTGTTGTATACAGTCCACATCAGTTTGGCTATACGACAGCCTGACTCAGTGAGCCATATATGACTCAATTTCTGTAGATTGTAGAGAAAAAAATCGCTCTATATAGCATAGTTCCAATTCGCGCTCCGTTGGGACCAATATGGAACCCTCCCTGCCTTAATAATCAGCATCCTACATACCGGGAATATTGCAATGACCAAGGACCGAGACTAAATACCGCCAGACCTATATCGTCATTATAGCTACTTGAAAATGGTGGCCCAAAACTACAACGCTTTAAAAGGCGTCAACTTTTAGCCTTAATCTGCTTGGAAAACTTTTGCAGCGTCAGACAGATGAATTGATATTCTTACTGCCGGGAATTTAGGGGAACCGCTTGCTCCAATTTCGCGTTACATTTTGGAGCCATCGTTGTAAAAGTTATGTACCCAAGCCGAGGTAGGAACCTCTCCTTTTCAGTAAGCTCCAGATAGGAGAAGAACACCAAAAGACCTGTAGAATTCTATATCAATGCTGTGTAATCGATTTCCGCTTTTGCATTTCCAGGTAAACGAGAAAATATACCACTACCCCGATCACTCTTTCTTTCCTTAAAACCAGTTCTCGGAGACTTAAAGTCTAGACTTAATTTTCGTAACTTAATTTAACATAGTATTTTGGCCAACCTGGTATATGAGGAACTGTGTTGGCGGTTAGTTAAAACTTGCCTTACCGTAAGAAACTTAAGAACCTGTATGGATACCAAGATTTAAATTTGTAAAAGAGTGCTCACTAGGGTGGTCCAAAAAAAATGCATGTAAAAAAGTAAAGTCGTATTATGCTCTCACACGCGAGGATTTTTTATACCGAAAAAAATATACCCCTTTTTCATTTTGAAATCAACGAATATTTATCATATAAGTATGCATTTTCATAGGTCTATCTCTTCTTAAACCAAACAAACATCGGACCAAAGTTATAATACCATTTCATGCTCATGAAAGGTATACAAATAGGGGTATATTTTTTTCCACATAGAACAATCCTAGGTGGTAGAACATTAAAATACCGACCTCAATTTTTTTTTGGATCACCCTGCTGTTCACTCCTTTAGTTTATTTTCTTAGTATCGATGAGTCACAATTTCGCTAAGGTGAAAATAACTTCTAAAGATTACTGTCCTCTAAGGTCTCTGTGCACATTGTTAATGGATGGGAAACTCTCTTGAACGCTCTAGTTAACGTCAAGATTGACTACCATCTTCCAGTGGCAACCCGAAACCCAGGGATACTCTAGTTCCTAACGGAACAGAGCGTTGCGCTTTAATATTGGTGCTGGAAAGCAATTCTATCAAAAGAATTCCAAGAAAGAAGATATTTATTTATGCTGCACCTGATAGTATTGATACCTATAGAGATTTTTACGAAACCCTCTTCTTAGAATCCCGTTTAGGTTCCCAGACTACTTCAGCGTATTCCAAGGAGGTTTCAAACAGCGACCCGATTTGCCTGATTAGATACATGAGTGGCACGAAGTGGTCCCAAAGCGGAAAATTAAATGTTCTCAGATTGTGGTAATACAATGGGGCTTCTATTTATGCGCTATGGGCCTAAGCGCGCTCCTTCAAGCAAGGCAGATTTGTTACAAACATTTTTTGCCTTGCTTGGAGACCGTCCCTATCTAACGTACATACATACACACCTACAAACAAGCAACATTTTAGTTTGGCCCAGAATCGAGACTGGTCAGTATTGTTAGCGCTGTTGCAAAAGTTCGACTAGGTTTTTATTTTAATTTTATTTCATTTATTTAGTTGTTTTTTTTTTATGTAACACAGCTTGCAGTGGTGCTGGGTATGATTTCATTTTTCTTTATATGTATGCAAGTAGCTCACCAACTCCCACATAAAAGGAGATATGTCTGTATGTAAGTAGCCCGTTATTATTGTTGTACTTACCAAGTTTGCTGCCACAATAAAGTTGCACGAATGTCCGTTGGCAACAAGTAAACTTTTTACTTTTTCTTTTTTTTTTTTTTTTACTAGAAAAAAACTGGTTGCATACAGTTGGTTGAGATCGTGAAATAGGTGTCTCTGTATGCTGCTTAATGCGTGTTGTCGTTGTTGTTGTTGTTGTTGGTAGTGGTGCTCTCTTAACTATTATTACTCGGTGTAGGTGTGTTTGTGTGTTGCGTACAATGCGATATATTATTGCGCTGGGTCACGCTCTGTCCATTGTGCTTTATTCGGCTGTGTTATGCGTTGGTTAGCGGGCGGCGACCGCTTGTTAGTCAGCATCTCCTGCGCCTCACTTTCTCTCCCCTCTCTCGCCCTCTTTCTACCACTCCCACTTAACGCTCACTCATTCGGAAGCTTGTACGCGCTTGCAGCTGTGTGCCGGATATTAATCAAAATGCAGGATACGCAACTTGCTTATTCTTCTCATTCCCCTCGCTCCCCTTATTCAATTTGCCGCACATAATTTATACCAATTTCCTTACTCTTTGCCGCATTTAGTTCTATTTCGCGCGCCCTGCGCGCCTGTGTCTGCCTTTGTCCAACTCCTTTTCCTTGTCATTTACGTTTTAACTATGCTGGCGAGCTTTTTTTCATTTTTATTTTTTTTCTTGTTGCACTGTTGATTTTGTTTGCATTGTTGTTGCTATTGTACCCCGACCCCGCAGCTCATAATAGACATTTTTGCTTTGGCGTTTTTGTGCAA
>NW_016176889.1:0-8900 GCF_001687245.7 Rhagoletis zephyria | reverse complement strand
CTTGCGATCATTGAGTGCCTAAATCAATTTTCTACTGAATTTTCCAGAGTGTGAGTTAAAGGCTGGCCTTCTCTTTTTATAAGCTCAAAAGCGAAGAAAAAAATACATACATATGTACGTATGAACTTTAGGGTGGTCGAAAAAAATTATTACTCTGTTTCTTTTTTTATTTTGAAATCAAAAAATATTTAGCGGTCGCTCAAAGCGCTCAAAGTTTTCCATGTATTTTATATGGGAAAACCCATATTTCGTAGAAATGGTATAGAATTCTTGAAAATCAATATTTTCGATCGCAAAACTTTGTTGCTCTTCAGTAGACTTTCAAAAATATTACCCAATCGTTAATTTAACCATTTTTTAATATTAACTAACTTTTATAGGACCCCTAAAAACCCCTTAAAATGTAATAAAGAACACAGAAAAAATAACCAGTGTTACAGAAAGGTTTTGATTTCAAAATTAAAAAATAAAAAACTCAACAGCGGTATCATTTTTTTCCGTTTATAATAATCGAAGCGCATTAAAATTCCGACTTTACTTTTTCACATGCATTGTTGGACCACCCTAATGCTCATACATACATACTACAAAGCCTCGCTAATGTTCTTTTTATGCGACAATTTATTTTATTAACTCGTTGTAATTTTTTTAACGAGCCCATAGGCGGCATTTTTATTAACAATTTTTTCATTGAGCACATTAGGTGCAGAAAGAAGTAAAAACAGTTCTTTGCAGGTGTAATAAATTGAACGCTTATTGGCGATAGCAAATATGTATGTACATACATATGTATCTGACAATTTTTTATGTGCTGGTTTGGCACCCAGTACCGTAAGTGCTTTCCTTTTGCGTAGTGAATACTTGAATTTAGGCGTTTCAATATTTTCGGCAATTGCAAGTATTACTCAAGTAGCACACTGGTGTACAACTTGGCGAAAATTTGTGAATTTTGGTACAATTAACCAAATTTTGAAAATTGAACAAAAAATAAAAATAAAAAAAACAGAAGCCTGTAAAGGTATAAGAGAAACTTGCTTAGCATGAGTTTTCAGTGAGCGTCAGCAGTTTCCGCTTGGAATTTTTATTGGCATCTAATAGCAAAAATATGGTTCATTATGTTCTAAACATAATTTGTGAACATTTGTGAAAGATGACAATTTTTAGTCAATATCTTACGCTCGACCAAGTCCATCAAAGTATTTGTAAGTAGGACAACCAGCAGTTAGATAAAGGCACACTCCTCCCAACAGAAGTCCCTGATTTTCCAGTTGCATATCCGTTAATCGTAAACCGTATGCAGAAGTCGTCTACGCGTGGGAAGATCTCCTTCAAGATATTACCGACAGGTCAGCGAATAGTTCCAATATGAACTCAGAAAATCTGTACAGATTTTTCAGTATTAGGTCAAGCATTCTCTTCTTCATAACATCCGCTCTACCAATTCACCAGTTGTGATTTGCTTCGCACACTTTGGTTTTGTGTACGATGATATTCCATTAGCCTAAATATGTATTTCGAGCTCTGATTAATTATTTACTTTTCCTCTCATTCAATGATGTTACAGTGTGCAAATGGTATTTTAGCATTTTATTGCGCAAATAAATTTTCCAATTCATGAACTATTTACGCTATACCTGAATTAATGCATAATATATATTTTCATCACGCTTTCTAGACACACGCTTTTTGCTTTCACGTTCTACTCTCTCTAATCTTGCCTTTTGTTTTTCATATTATTACATTTATTTTGCCGATAGCTTCTCCATTGATACGCACATCAACAACCAGCTGCGCTTTCTATTGACGTCGATTTGACAGGGTCATTACAAGCCACAAAGTGGTAATGGTGGTCTTAGCGAATTGACACACTTAAGCTGGAGAAACTGCCTTCGTCAACATGTCCGTTCACATATAACTAATACCATTATTATGTGCGTCATTTCGTTCAATAAACAATAACAAACTGGAGCTGAATGAAATTTATGTTATGTACCATGTATAGTATATTAAAATGTACGAGTGTCCTTTACTATTTTTGTTCCACAACAATCTGTTTTATATTTTCTTCAGTCTTTGCGTGAAGCATCTCTCGCTAGTGACCTTAAAGTGACTTGTTTCCTCTATATATGGTTTATGCAATTTCAAAGCAGAAGTGCTGCATTGCATACATAAATACATAGAGGATAGTAAATACATGGCAAAGCAAATCGCATGAAGGCCATATACTCTGTAATTTTATCTTGAATAATGTTACAAAGCAGAATTGGTAAGTCATGCAGTAGCGTGTTTTTAAAACTCTTCACTATGTAACAGTTTTTTTTTTTTAAATATCCTTATGAAAAAGAATATTTACAAATACGCATACATACATACGCACATATGCATGTACGTTGAAAAATACTCTTAGTATGAAATAATTTCTTAGAGAATTAAATGGGAGTTTCTTGAATAGTATGTGGTCTCGTAGTTGAGTTTTGTCTCCATATATTCTTATGCTAATAGCGCTGACTAGTTAAATTTGGTTGTCATGTCGTATGAGCAACCCCAAAATATTTACAAGGAAATCTTCGTCAACTGAAAAAAGCGCAACTCTCCAAAGTTTGTTCAGGCAAAAAAGAATCGGTTATAATCTTGAAAATTTGAAAAAAATTTTAAATGATTTGTTTTTTAGCGGACAAAGTTTTGAAAAATTATTAGATTTTCTTGACATTTGTTACTCGGGGGTTTTTTGGCTCACTAATTACGAATATGATCATAAGTTTTTAAAATCCAAAATAGCGGAACCAATATAGAAAATTCAAGTAATTTAAAAAAATGCGGGAACATGCCCCTCTGGAACCCAGGTTCGCGACAGACAAAGAGGCGTTGAAAGAGGAGGTGAAAAGAGGAGGTGAAATGCAAAAAGACGTAACAACAACGTAAACGAAATGGAAAAAGTCGTGACTAATATTTTTATTATATTTTTCATAAAATGATGTGGGGAGTTGCAATTCGATGAAATTCATCATATAACTCAAAAAGTGAATGTTGAATTTTTATTAGTTACGTCTTTTTGCATTTCAGGTGACGATATACATACATATCTGGGCAAGAAGTGTCACTTCAGCTGATTCCACAAATGGTCTGGGGAATTTTTACGCTGTTACAACAACGACAAACAAAATACAAAGGGTTGTTCTCCAACTTACTCGGTAAAGGGAATTCTGTAGCATCCGTTCACCAAGAGCTGGGACTGCAAGTGGGTGTCTGTCCTTGGAACAATTAGCTCACGTAATGAATGTATTACAAAAGCCCAACACAAACCACGGGGAAGCTTCCCTTCTCTGATGACGACTTGCATGAACCAGGAATGGCCAGGCCCCTCTGCGCATCTGGTATAAATCCTTGGATAGACCACGGCTGACAATGCCGCGAAGTTCGGTATCAAATTTATGTTAAGTTAGAGACTTCATCGTGGTCGACGCTTTTAAAAACTTATCGTACGTATTATGTGAAATGATAATATACACCTGCAATAGGAGGATGGGCATACATTTTATACTGCATCGGTGGATAAGGTGACCAGAATGCTGCACAATCTGAGAATAAAAGTGCACTTCTGAATATCAGAATAATATCTCATCAAGGTCCTTAACCTGCCGATGATCATTCTAATAATTACTAATTTGCAGAAATGAGTTAAATTTACTCCAGTACTTAAGGCCGGGAAATTAATCAACAAATATCGAGAACACTGGAGGCCTTGCTACTACCACGCTGCCCGTGTCGCACAGCCTAACTTCAGAAAGTTTTATTACATGGCAGTTGAGAAGTGCATGTGTAAAAATTTCATAAATTTAATGAATGAAATTTTTGCACATGCAGCAGTACATAGCATGCATTTAGGGCGTCGTCGGGCTGCTGCTGGGAATTCAGATGCCGCCAATAATTAAGCATTTCATATGCTGCTAGAGTCATATCCTTCCCTATACACGCCAGAAGACATCTCTTACGAACTGTAGTAAGAGATTCAAGACTAAATTTCTCCACCTTTTCACTCAACCAACCCCTATAGTTTTTTTAGCCTGACAGCAACGGTTGAAGTAGTAATTTTTTAACGGTTGAAGTAGAAATTTTTAAGTAGCCGCTAAAACCACAACAAGAACAAAAAAATTAGAAATAAATGAAAAAGTTTAATCTTTAGCGTGAGCTATTTTTATATCGAAAGCTTCTCATTTTTTACAAAGTTTCTTAACTTGCCGCTGAGATAGAAAAAATCGAATAAAACCCACATTAAAACTAAGCATTATTTAAAAACGACTTTTGGTTTTTTCTTTGTTCAAAACTAGTTGCTAAATACAATCTCTGCCAGATTATGCAGCTACCAAAAATGCAAATACTTACAGCCAAAATTTAGGGTTGTTTTCAAAAGTTGCATATGCATAAAATTTTCAATTTATGTACGTGAATATGAATATGTCTACACATGCATACATACATACAAATTCATACTCAGATAGTAGATAGTCAGTATTTCCAAAATATCGTATTTAACATTGCCAAAAAAAAAAATATGAGTAAGGTAGCGGACCAATTTTCGTATGCAGCAGAGTTTCATTGTAAAAGTGCTTATACATTTTCATAGAGCTTTTAATTTATGCACAGCCGGAGGACAATGAACTTTAATACGTGCTGCACGGGGCGAAAATTGTAAAACAAAATAAAAATTTTAAAATAACAGAAGGGAAGTGGAAAATATATTTTAGTTGAAAAAAATCAGAGCTATAGCAGGAAATGTAAAATAGCTGCATTAAAAAGGGACCATAATGCTGAAAACTAAATTTATTATGGATGTTTACATACACATGTATCTTCAGGTTGGTTGATGATATTCGGCGAGTTAAATTTAAAAAATATTTTGCACACATTGTATATGTATAATGCATATGCAATTGTGTAGATCTGTGCATACATATGTATGTACGTATATAGAAAAAAATGTACATTCGTCATTTAATTTACGCCTACCTGCTGGAATGAATTTTAGGGAAAATTTTTCTTTCACAAATTTTCATACAAAATTAGGTAAGTTTACAAAGTTAACGTCATTGCGAGGCATTTACGCATTTAGATGAATTGCCCTAGTATGCCTATGAATTTATTTTTTTATATTTCGCTTTCCTTTTATTATATTTCGCCGCAGCTCTGGCGTTTTATGTACATATGTACTTACATACACACATACATACAAACATATGTATGTATTTACATTAACGTGGTCCAAACTTTTCCCAAAATTCCCGGGACAGCGCGCATTTCATGCGACTTTAATATAGAAAGTACCAGGTTTACCGAGCTTTGCTCGAAGTGCATATACTTTTTAAAGCTTTCAAGGTCAGGATATCAAGTACTGGTCATTTGGATAGCTTTAAAAAAAATTTTGGAAATAAATAAAAAAGAAATGGATTTCGATATCTATTAAGTAAGTAAATTTCTTGCTTTAAAATTTAGATGGCAACCCTATTTATCTTGGGCGTATATGCGCTGTGTACACATACAAAAAAAATGCTGATTGAAATTAACAAAATAAAAACTTGTATTACATAGAAGCGTGGCAACCCTGATCGAAAATATTTTCGGACCAAAGTTTCTAGCAAAACCATACATTTGATATCCACATGGCGAGGTTTAAGATAAATTGTGTAGAATCGAAAATAAGTGGCAACCTTACACTTTTATCCTAAGAGATAACACTTTGTATATAAAGAAAGCATGGTTTAAGAACCTTCTCTTGGTACTCAGGAATAGTAATATTATACCTTGTTTTCTAAACAAAAAATTAAATAAATATGGGATTCAAAATAGGTGGCAACCCTTTCAAAAATATTATTATTAATTTGTAGCTGATTCGAATAGGTGGCAACCTTAAAGGACTCTTCTCGGAGATAATACTGAATGGGTATAACCTTAAAATGCAATATATTGTGTACAAAATTACATCAAAACCGTTACAAAAATTAAGCGTGTTAAAAAGGCTGTTAATGAAAGTCAGACAAGTAAGCGATCAAACCATAACTCGTCGTCCTGGGTATGCAGTTACATTTGCAGGGCTATACTCAATCCCGATTTTTGCGTTCTCGTTCGCACACTCTGGACAACGTGACCAACCTATGTGCGAGATGCGGTCACCAATCCCAGCGGAGCCTTGGGTCACGGCAGAAAGAGAGGAAGCTTAGGTGCTGCCCCTCCGCCTCAAGCTTTAAGCTTAACGACTCACCGAAAGCTGCAAAGTATGTTCAACAGTAGTGACGGTTGATGACGATCACGGCAAATGTTTAAGGAACTACGATTTGAGGCCATGCACCTTGAATGTCCGGAGTCTTAATAGGGAGGGTGTCCTCGTAAGGACGCGATCTGACATCACCGCCATGCAAAAAATGCGTTGAACAGGCCAAGGTTAGAAATATCTGGGTCCATGCGACGTCTATAACAGCTGCCATGTAAAGAAGCGCAAATTCGGTGCTGGATTTGTGGTGGGAGAAAGACTCCGCTGTAGAGAACTGTCATTCACCCCGTTGGACGAACTTCGCGCGACAATCCGCTTCAAAGGAATATTCTTCCACATCCCCACGACCGAGGGAAGAGAAGGTCGAAGTGTCTCTGAGCGCATGGAGCGCTGCCCACGCTTCCAGTGTTTTAGACGAACGCACGCTCCGAGGCCCTAACATCGACTCGGACCACTGTCTTTTTGCAGCCAAGATACGAACCCGCCACTGTGCAACAAAAAATGTGCCCCCAAAAATGCAAGGTAAGCTCAACATCGGCAAGTTGCAGTGACAATAGGCGGCAACTGGATTCGCTACTCGACTCCCACACCTTCTCTCAGAGAGCACTCTTTAACAAATCGGCATATGCAAGCAGTCGAACCACATTTCCCGCTTACGACGTACCGCCACCGAAGAAGTAGTCGGATTGCAGCGAGCCCGAAAGAACAACTAGTACGATAAGGAGTGTCAAGAAGCGCCAGAGAAAAAATATGCCGCCTACAAGGCCGCGCTGCAATCGGACGCAACACGAGCTATGTGGTCAGCAAAATGAAGAGACAGACAGAAATACGCGAGTGCGAAGAGCTTGAAATGCTGGCTGACAGTTTCCTTTCTGTTGGACCACCTTAATGTACATAGTACATACATGTGAAAATACAATCATTGGCACATTCATTTCATTTACCATTTTATTAATGCATAAATATGAATCAATAAAGCTGCTACATATGTACGCACATTTTTTGCGTTTGTTCTCTTTAATGCGCAGAAATATTTCATTTGCACGAAAGCAAGCAATGAAAGTAGACGAAGATTGTTAAAAGGGAGTAAAACGTATATACAACAAAAAGTGAATTCAAACAAAATATAAAATGTTTGCAAAAATGGGAATTTTATTTATGCGTGCGTCGCAAAAGGAGTCATATTTTATTATTATTATTGATATAAATTACATACATACATACATACGTGTGTATATATGCATAATGTTCTTATTTATAGAATCGCATGTGTCTTAAAGANCAGCCATCATTTATCGCGGTTGTCGTCCAACGCCGTGATGCGGAGACAAGGAAATAAAAGTTTTATGTGGGTATTTGCATTTTTTACTGATTTGTTTACGTACATAGATAAAAATACTAGTCAGAAGGTATTTGACGGAAGGAAGTAACTCAAAGCAGCAGGTTTTGAAAATAGTTAAAAATGAATGCTTTCCGAGCTCAGATCCGTAAATTGATAATAAAGATGGCTTGATAAGATAAAGCGCCTTCCGTCGGCTGAAAAAAACTGGGCATTGTTTAAAGAAAAAGGTGATCTGCATTTGTTTATCTTTATCGATTTTCTTTATATACATATATGTGCATTTATAAAATTCCGGTGAGCGTGTGTTCATAATTATTTTCTTCCTAAACGGGTTTACCGATTTTGTTGTTCTTATGGTGTCACCTGCTTGGTTATCGGCTACAGTCGTATCTGGTAGGTGGCGCTAGGCCTCAAGATATTCATATTTGTACTTGGTCTTTATGGTCATATGCTTGCATTTGTTGGCATTATACGAATAAATATTTTTACAATTTACCCAATAGATGCCGCGCTAGTCAAGTTGTGTTTTAAAGTCTTGCTAATATTTAGTCTTCCTTGGTTCACACTCAGAATATGTATGTCTACTTTCGCTTGATAAGTCATCCTGGGTTCCGATTCTTGCAAAAACCCACTCTGGTATTTAATGTTGAAAGATTTTTGTACCAGTGACTTAGAAAATGTATAGGTTATAAAAGTTCCATGCAAAGTTTATGGATGGTTAAGTTTAAGGATGGTTAAGTAGATGTGGTACGGTGAAGTTTGAAGGTACTACAGAGAGCGAGTTGAAATATAAGCAACTCGACCGGGTTTGATGTCTCAGTCCTCATAGAGGTTTCAGTATACCGTGCTTAGAAATCTACGCAGCCAACTTTTTACGCTTTCTCTCAAAGAAAAGGGTATTAAAGACCAGGATGAGACCACGTTTTCTGTGACGTTTCATGAACTATGATTTGAGCGGGTCCTTTATGCGTAGGGTTTCTCCGCCGGAACTAAGGCTGACTTCCTCTCCTGCCGAAAAGGGCAAAACAAAAACGTACATACGGCCTTGTGGCAATAGTGAGTAGTGTAGTAAGAATAAAAAATTATTGAATTCAACTCATTGAAAATGAGAGTAAAAAGTTCTAAACTCAACTTAAATGATTTCATTGAGCATCTACTTATAGGCTTAAGGATTTTGTATACTATTTTTCCATCAAAAGTACTAAAATAAATAAGGGGACATAAACAATAAAAATAATACGGTAACATTATCACAAAGGAAATGGGTGGAAAAGTCTAAGCCAAAGGCAACGA
>NW_016176887.1:0-8901 GCF_001687245.7 Rhagoletis zephyria | reverse complement strand
CCGTCGTCATCACAGTAATGTAAATATGTATTTATGTATGTACATCCGCACGACGATACACAAAAATTCACTTCTACACAAAAATGCTTGGATTAATCGGAATGACAGGAGATGCATATTCGCTTCACCTGATTAAAGTAGTAGCTACCAAAACAACTTAAATTGAAATGTAGTTCTTGGAAGTGCTTTAGTGATTTTAGTAAAGTACTTATAAAACTATAAATAATTAGAAAAAAAATAAATATTCTGCCCGCCATTAGTCGCACAACTATTACACCGTGCGACAGTAAATTTTATACGCACAAAAATGAATATATACGCGAAACTATGGGCAAAATATAGTAAAATTGCGTATTTAGTTCTTCTCTCTGAAGTTAGCATTTTTTTTTAAAGCTCTTTGAAATTTAAAAAGTTTGATTGATTCAAAAAATAATTTAAAAAATTCGGTGCAGTATAGATTAACAATGTGTGCAGCAAAATAAAAGACAAAATTCTATAGAATAAAAAAAATTTTAAGTTTTTTTGGTGCATAAGGACGAATGTATATGGAAAAGGTCCTTTTAATATTTTGTCCTTCAATATCCTTAAAAATTTTCAACATTTATTTTTGAAAAATTTAACGAACTAACATTCGTCCTCAAACTTTATTAGCTTAAAAATAGATTTAATTAAAAGCGCATTTTCACTAGCTGTTGTTCTTGTAAACCAAAAATTTTAGTGGTTTTAAATTTTACAGAATTTTCTCTTTCATTTCAATGTGGGTATTTTATTGATCTACATTTCACTAATTTTTTAAAATAATTTTTTGAAATAATTATATCTTTAAAATTTCAGCCCAGTCATACTGTACTCTTGCTTCCAAGAGAATTAAGAATGCTCCGGCTGTCGTACACTAAATAAATTTGATGTTATTATGTGGGGCCTCAGCGCTAGCAAGTTAGCCTGACTGTCCGACGTAATGCAGATATTTTCAGAATTTGTGCCTCTTCCGGGGCTATTTTCTGCCACAGATCTCTATCGCATGAATCTCTGCTTGGAAAATGGTGGGGTAGCTGCCCATTGGTGTCAATCATTCAAAATTTTTCCCAAATGTACCAGCTCCAGTTTTTCCATCTTCAAGTTTTCATCCGTCAGTGTTCCAAACTTTAACTCCGGGTTTGGTGCAAGGGTTTACTTAAAAGATACCGTGAAATTCCTAGTTTTGCGTCGCTTATGTGAATTATGGCGTCATTTGTGAATTTCATTAGAACCTTCATATGACCTGTCATGTTTCCGCTTTTAATTCGGAAGTATTTAGAGTTCTCTGTGCCGAAAGGCAGGAATTCGGAAGCCTAACCTACGAAAAAATATGTTTATGAAAAGTTTTATTTGTTGTACTACCTATGTATATTTAAAGAAAAAAACCTATACATAAACGAAAATTCACCACTGTGCGCGTGGTGAATTATGCTGCTGTTGCGCTAGCCACAAACGGTGAAAGCCAACCAAATGGGCGAAATTTGACGCGGTTAAAGTGGCTAAGAGCGCAGAGCACACGCACATGCACGCAAAATAGTAAAAACCTATGAACTAACACGGAAGTCGCTGTTAAAATTATGGGAATTTTCCAACGCTATAACGGTCTAGCCAGTGATAAGTGTATGAAGCTATTCATATATACATACATATCCAAACGTATCCATTAGACTGATTCAAAAAAATTGAAATTTTTTTTTAATAACCACTTCACATGATGCCTGTTAAAAGGGCAACCCTCAAACCCTTCGGCACTGTTTGGGAATTTACCACTTCCTATAATGTTTCGGGTCATTTTGGCTCAATAATAGAAATTAGTCAATTTGAAGAAAGAAAAAAAACGATATTTCAATATGAATTCCGTTAATATTTTATTTATCACATGCAGAATCTTTATCGGCAAGTGCTGTATGCTTACCGGTTCATAGTTGCCCTTAAATTCTAAATAATGGTTTGGGTCAAAATGACCCAGAAGCACTGTCGAATTCTAGAAAACAAACAAAAAATTAAAAAACAAAAATTAAAACAACGCCGAGGCTTGTTTAAAATTAACTAATTCTGTAACTAAAGAATTGTTTCATGAAAATTGGGTCATTTCGAGCCAATAATTGCAGAAGGGNGAAGGGTTAATATTAAGTTTAAAGGTCGCGCATCGCGGATTTCTATTTTCCATATAAATCACTTGTTTTTTCTTTTTAATTTCACTAGGGGTCTTCTCAGCCAAAAACTACATGCCACCAATGTAAAAGTCTCTATAAAACTAAAACAAAAAAATATATGCCAAGAAGAAATAATAAATTTGTTAAAAAAATTTTTTTTTTGATTTTTAATTTTAATATTTTAGAGACTTTTACATTGGTAAAAAAGTAAAGTAAAATATTCCGAAGATTGATTTGCTTGAATACATATATCAATCCTCTAACGAACTTCCAAATTTGCTATTTGCGGGGTTTCTTTCTTTTCAGGCGGGAGCTAATGGGTTAAAATATCCAACGAAAATTTTTCCAATGACATTTTACTGTATATGTCTTAACCCTTAATTTCGCTCTGACATTTACTTCAACCATTTTTTAACCTGTAATTTCACTCAGGCATTTACTTCAACCATTTTTTTCACTTTTTTGAAGACTAATTAAATACTGCTATAAAATTAAAATACAAGCTAGCTTTTGCAAATCCATCGAGTTTTTTATTACTGGCTATGTATACTTTCAGAAAATATTAGCGAATTCCGGGCTGGTTCGAGTTGTCATAAAATTGTGGCACAGTGTAACTGAAGGAAGAGAAAACAGACTCCAAATTTGAAAAAAAAAATTTTTATGAAAAAAGAAATCCGCGAGGCGCGACCTTTTAAACTTAATATTAAGGGTTTCGCTTTCAACAGGCATCTATTAACATCCCCCCGGAAGAGGTGGTTAAAAAAAAAAAGTGTAGATTTTTTTGAATCAGTCTAATATCCATAGATATAAATGTATATGTGTGTGAGTATGCATACGAATTTGCGTGTTCATAAAATATGATCGAGTAAATTTAGCTACGCCTATGTTGCAACGCCATCTAATCATTATCGGCATACACCGCCACCGGTAGTTGCATGCACCATAACTTATCGTCAGAGGCGAGGAAGTTTTTTTTGTTGTTGTAAATTGCGGAAAATTTTAGGATTGTGCAATGTTACTACAAAATCTACATGCATATGCATGCACCTGGCAGAATGCAATTTAATTTACTTCAGGAAGAGGAAACTCCAATTTCCGACACGCACGCCATTACGCATTTTCCGAGGCAAGTTTTAAACATACAATTTTTAATTTATGCGCGAGCTGGTATGTGTTAGTGTTTGGAAACATTTTTCGTTAGCAAATACCGATGTTATACTTTTTAGTTTAGTAATAGCTTTTCACTTTTTATGTCGTCAAGTGCAGAGCTGCATTGTGTTTTAAAGCTAGGATTTTCCGATGGCACTAGAACTCTTGAACACGTTTTCTTTCATATATAAAACAGCACTGCAATGAATAGAATTATAACAAAAATATGAAAATATTGTAAAGGAAAGGCGTGTGTAGCAGCGTACACATGATGGATGTTAAATTTCTTAAAAAGAAAAATAAGGAAACCACCCAGTCATAAAATAAAAACGACGTTGCATTTTGTATGGAAAAAAACGACTTCGTTTCGAGTTCACCCAAACGAATTTGCCAGAGCGACGTCAATTCGAACTCGTCTTTGCCCTGTGGCAAAATGGGAGGTCGCTTTCCTTCTTTCCCCCCCTTCTCTATACTCCTTCCTTCCTATATACTTCCTTCTTTTTATTTCATTTCTCATTTCTCTACACTTGTATGGATTATTTGTTTAAATTACCACCAAGGCCGTAGGGCCAACCCTAAAACATGAAAAACATGAAAAAGGCAAAATGAGCTTTAAAAAATGCAAAAAAAGGCATATATTTCTTAATTTTGTTATATACTTTTTTTATGTACAATGTGAAGGTCCAATTAAAGATATAAAAAAAAATACATACAGTGCTCAAAAAATTACAACCGAACCACTTTTTGCCAAGTTTTAACGTATTCTGTTTGTTGTTATTGAATATTTATTTTTTTTTCAATAAAAATATAGTTCGTTCTTTAACAAAACCTGTGGAAATCCATGTATCCAAGTGTGAGCAGTCCACTTGCAAAGGCGCTATGTAGATTTTTTTAGATTTTTAGTTTTTGGTGAGTAACGTACCAGTATTTAAAATAGTTTCATGTCCACTAACAATACAGTGCAAAATCTTTCTTTTTTCTGAAAAAATAGCATCAAATGTTAACTACTAATGCAAAAATCGCTATAATACTTATGTATGTATTTATACATTTTCAAACGTCTTCATCGTCTGATGAACTTAGAAAACTGCAAAAAAAAAATTGGTACTTTCGGTGCCTAGTGGAGTAGTCGTAAAAAAGAAGCAGACCAATCTTCATGGAAGAGCGAACACGAAAAGCTAAAAAAAAGATAGCTATGTAAAAGTTTCTGTTTCAAAACTCGCTATATTCAATTTTAATATATAAAATTTGCAAAAACTACCACACTGCGATATTGTTTTTTAATGTTATTAGGCTCTTGTTTATCCAAATTTTCAGATAATAAAGAGAAATATACAATTTGGATGTTACTTGTTGTTGTTGACGTTTTTTTTTAATTCATAGCTCACTATTATAAAATCACAAAACGCTATTTGCAAGTGGACTACTCATTTGTGCAATATTAAAAAAAAAATTAACAAACTTTCGTACAAATTTCGAACTTATAAAAATTCTAAAAAATCAATCGACATTTTTAGCCATTTGAAACGTGTACTTTATTCTACTAGAATTCAATGGGCTACAAAACTGCATACTCAGAATTTAATTAAAAAACTTGAAATTTTAACGAAAATTTGTAGAATTTTTTTTTTAAATTGCATACATTTTTAAGGCAGTGTCACTCGATTGGTACATATGTACAGATTTGTAAATTTTTATATTAGGCTATTGCTAAAAAAATGGGACAATTTTTTTTTGTAGTCAAAAGATTGGTACAATACAGCGATGTTCTATTGAAAAATTTCAAAAAATTAATTTTTGTGATTGGGATAATGAAAAATATTTTGGGTGTTCAAACAATTGTGATACGATTTACACCAAATTTTGGCAAATACCCAATCGTGTGACATTGCCTTTAAACTTTTATTTATACGGATGTTGGTAAAGAACGAACTATAAAAAACTAATCGAAATTAAATAACAACAAAAATAATATTTTAAAACTTGTCAAAATTTGGTGCGGATATAATTTTTTCGACTACTGTACATAAGTTGGCTATGATTACTCGGCTGTGCTATCATAGTAGCACAATGCCACTCATATTTCATTTACAAACACAATACGGGCAAGAATTTCAAAAGATCTCAACCCTGTTTTTATGACAATTTTTATTTTTATCGGTATTTTTCTTGTAATCAAAATTTTTTTTTGTTGAAATAAAAGTGAAACTAAAAAAAATTTTACCAGAAAATAAAAATATATTTTCATAAATCAATCACATATCAGCTGATTCAAAATCAATTATGTTGGAATTAAAAAATAAAGACAGAAGAACTTTCACATAATCGCCCCCACACATACATATGTACGCTAAGTACTGTAGACCGAAACGGCAGAAAGCGCCAGCACAACACAATCAGGGATATGAATGGCGAGAGCGCACGCGCTGGTCATAACAATGAATTACGTTTAACTGAATGCGAGTGTATTATATGAAGGTGTTTCGAGATGCTAAACTTAAAGGATCATTGTCTCTGGGTCATCTATGAAGTCACGGAAGTATTGCAGCCATTTGGCAGCAACAGCGCCATCAACAGTTCTATGATCTGCACTTAAGGTAACGTTCATAACGCTGACTTCACGGAAACCTTTCAGGCTATCGGGGTCTATGACAAGCTTCTTTATTGTGGCGCCAATTGCCAAAATGCAGGATTGTGGCGGATTTGTAACGGCACAGAATTGAGATACGCCCATCATGACGAGGTTCGATACACAAACTGTTCCACCTTGGAATTACTGAGGTTTCAACTTGTTCTCTCTGGCCGTGGCAGCTAACGATTTCGTTTCCTGCGAAATGTCGACTACGCCTTTGCGGTCGGCACTAAAGACATTGTCAAATTGTCTTATCACGCTCTCCATCTAATAAGAATTGGATTCCGGCACCTTGCGCCACGCTTACTCATGTAACATTTTCAGTTTTTGCGCTACCGCCGCCTAAGAAGTTTCACTTCTGTTGGTTCCACTATATCGGTTTGTGCATGACTTTTGAAAGCTATCTATCTACTTAGGCATAGGCTGAGCATTAGTATTGTTAATCCCGATGTTTTCTTTGTATTATATGGGTATAGGATTCTAGTTCAATAAGCAGGTGCTAAAACATAATTAAATATAACTAAAATCGTAAAAATTTAATGACCCTTATATTGTCTCTCTTAAAAATAGCTTTAAAATTAATTCTAGTTAACATAAATTAATCCACTTTCAAAAATTTTGGTCGCAACTACCAAAAAGTAAAGGGAAGAAGTACCTTGTCGAAGGGCAGCAAAAGATAACCAAAAAAAGACACTCACACACATGAAACACTACATACTTACATTCAGCGCCAGACAAACCGCCAACCACACGCTGACATTTGTGGTCGCATGCCAGTAAGAATACCTACGAGTACATTAAAGAATTATGGACTAAAAGGGTTGATGACAGCAATTGAAGGAGTTACAGCAGGGCGAGGGCGAGTAGAGCTCCCTAACGATCCTTAACTTTGCTAATGAACTCAGTAAACTAATGCAGCCACTAGAGCCGTCATAAGTGACGGCCAACCGACATCAAAAACAAAAGCAAAGCAACAAAAAAAAATTACAATGATATTTGCAAGGGCGCAAGAAAGGAGAGACGACAGCAAGCTGAAACTGCAAAAGTGGTTGTAAAATTTGAGAATAGGAAAATTCTAGAAGATGTACAGCTTTACATATGTATATGTACGTGGGTATAGGAGAATTTTGCTGAGAAAAAAAAAAAAAAACATTACCGATACACATGTGTGTAGTACACACTGATTATGTTATGTTATATGTTACTGGCCGAATCCGATCTTAGGACAAACTTGTTTTGAGCACTCCAACTCCAACTACAGAGTCCACAATATTGTTGCGTCCAACTTGATTTCGGGTTAGACGGATGTATCGAATCTAAATAGAACTAGATTCGCCCTGGAAAAATTAGTTTGCCTTAAGATCGGGTTTGGCCGGTAACATATATACTACACACAAAAACAAGCGAAAGCTCGAAAAATTCAAAAAGGAAATATGAACTCATTAAAGATTTTATGAACCGTTGACGATGCCATCATAAGCGCACACTTCGTTGGTGCTTGCTTCTCCCACTACTACAAAAAAATACATATCAGTTATTCGGTCTGCTGCGTCGGCAACGCACTTAAGTACTGCAGCATTGCGTTGGACAAAATTCAAATATAAATACGGTGACCATCCGTTCTATTTTTTGCAGGACCGTACTGTTATTCAAAGGTCGGTCCAGCGTAGTTTTTCAAAACAGAAAAACCTTACAATGTACTGATTTTTTCCAAGTGTCCCGCATATGTCCCGCATTTGAACGATATTTTAAAATTAACAGACAGAGATGGATTTTTTCAAAAAGTGTTTTTTGGTACTTTTCGGAACTTTTCTTCAATATCTCATGAAAAAATCACCCAATCAACGTGAGCGACTTACAGTTCGTAAGGTATTGATGTGCCTCTTACCAAAATATATAAATTGTGCCCATTTTCATTGAAAATTATTAGTGGGACTTTCAATCAACTACACTATTTTATTTGATTATTTTTTTCATAATTTGTGAAAATCAATAACAAAAGATATATCATTACAGTAAATTTTGAGTCTAAGATAGTGAAAATCGGATTAATGTAGATGTTATGGAGCACAAATTATATATTATTGTAAAAGGCACATAAATACCTTTGTTTATGTCGACCATGACGTCGATTTTTGAAAAAATAATTGCGAAAAGTACAAAAAAAAAAATGTTTTTCGGAAAAAATTTCGAAAAAGTTTTTTGAAAAAATTGGTATTGTTTCCATGTTGAACGACTCAAAGTTGGCCTATACTATAAATTTTTGAAGATGATGTAAGCTATTGTAATAATATGTTCCTTTACTATATTTTTATAAATATTCATCTTTTGTTGGAGAGAGGGGAAGAGACTAATTGTTCACCTTTATAAAATGCGACTAGTCACTTTTAAAAAATAAAAATAAAAATTTTGCGCCAGCTGCGATTCGAACCCGAGGTTCACAGTTTTGTTAAACGTATACTCTCTCTCTGTGCCAACGCCGCACATGAAATTTCATTGAGGAAGTGCGTACATTAAATCGTCAATAATACCCGTTAGCGATGAATCGGGGACTAATTGATCTCCAATTATACCCGTATGAGACTAGTTGCGACTAATTAATGCCCAATTGTACCCGATTGAGAGTAATATCGTAATACTCTCTTTAGAGATTAGTCTCACAATTTTTTTTGCAGGGACTTGTCTGTATATGTTTATGGCCTTTGAAACCAACAGCAGCTGAGCCCGGTCGCATAGCAGAGAGGAAGAAGGCAGTTGTGTGCAACAACGGGAAAGTGAAAAGGTTACCGACACGCCGCATAGCAAATCCGACGAATTCTCAGTTGTGTCTGATGGCAGTCTAGTGCCAGCTTGTGAAAAACTGCCAAAATTGAGTATGTATGTATGTATGTGCTATTACCGCAACTCATCGCACTCTACGAGATTACCAACTGAAAAGTGAGACAA
>NW_016176886.1:0-8903 GCF_001687245.7 Rhagoletis zephyria | reverse complement strand
AACAAAAACGAATTTGCTTGAAATTGGACTTATTCAACAAATACATACAAACATATATACATATATCACACTTGCAAAACCTCAATGACAAACTAGAAAAAACTGGAAATTCTCGTATTCCATTTTTTAACTAAAATACAATTCTTAACTGAAAAGCTGGCCTATTAAGCTGGCATTTCAGGGTACTACTTTATATATATACAAGTAAAATTTGAAAGTTAGGGGGGCTACGCCTATGTCTAGGTTCATGAAGTCTTACGAAGTTTCTTTTGTAAGGAGTTATGAATATCTTTGATAGTCTCATTCTCTTCGACTTCCGCCAGTGTGAAGTAATCTGAGATTCCTCTTGGCTCTCTGCAGTGTATCCTTTAGTTGTACCGCAGAAAGGCTCGGAACAGTGCAAGCGCATATGGGCTCTTCGTTTTGCGAGATGGTCTGCCCTTCATGCCCAGGGACCCAACACAGTGCCAGTTTATTATGGGCTCCTAGGCAGTTCAAAAGAATTTTACTATTGTCCACGAGTCTTGATGCCGTTCCAAATGAGTCTAAGGCCTTTAATGCTGCCTGGCTATCTGACATAATATTTACTATCACCCCATTTGTCCATCTACGAAAACATTCGCAAACACAGACTTCGATGCGAAAACTTCCGCTTTAAATGTGGTTTGGTTGGAAAAATCTGGCTATAAGACTTTTCTGGAATATGTACGCTTTCCCCAACTTCGATCCCTCGATATATATTACTAAGAACCCGTTGTCAATCTTATAATTATAATTTCTGGCAATTTGATCTTTTAGGGCTTTTGGAAAAATAATTTCGGTAGGATCATTTCTATGAGCCTGACAGCGGTATCTGACAGGATTGAGAACCTACAAATGATCCCCACATATGCAGGGCGTTTCCCTTGTAGCCTTGTTGGTAACATTCGAAAGATTTCAGCTCTAACTGAATATTTTGTCCAGATTAACCTATAAATATTTATCAAGCTGATTTGGGTCACAGAGCACACTGATATGAGTGGAAATTGCAGGGCTGATGAACTGGCTAGGCAGGACAGAGAGGGAATAGGGGCTCCGTTGGCAACTTGCGGTCTCCTCCTGGACAGATGGGCTCACAGTCGGGTCAGCGAACGCTTGGCGAAAACCCCGACATGCAAAGTTGCAAGGTCCCTCTGGCCGGTTGTTAACCGCGGGAGGTCAAGTGATATTCTACAGCTGACTAAGCGCCAGCTCTCGATTCTACAGGTCTACTGACCGGACATTGTGTTTTAGGAAACCACGCGGTGGGACTCAAAATGGAAACGGATCCCTACTGCCGTAGTTGTCTGGAAGATGAGGTGGAATCATCTCAGCACTTCCTCCTCAGCTGTTCGGTATTCGCTAGATTAAGGTTTAAGCACCTTAAAGCGCATTTCATCAACACTCCCGAGGGGCTCACCGGAGTGGAAATCAGCTGCTTGCAGAACATTTTTGCGAGCACCCAGCGCTTATATTAGTTCAACACAGTTACCGTTATAAGAATTTGTGTAATGTGATATCACAAACGATAATTGAACCCTGGTGGATCTGTCACTACAACCGAACTTAACCTACCTCTAGATACCTTGCCTGTTCTGAGCGCTCAATTTCTATCCTTGCTAAGCTGAGTCTAGTCAAGTTGACTTTCATTCTTTTGGTGAATGGGACAATGGTGGAGATCAGTGGGTTTATTGATAATTCCTTGAGAAAATATTGTCCTCTTTTCAGCCAACATCATAGATGACTGCACAGCATATATTTAGGGTATGCTAAATCCATTGCCATTTAAACTTTCCAGAAGTGGGGACGATAAGGAACCTAAACTAAATCTACTGGGAACTGACTATCAACAAATAATATTCAAAGGTTTTTATACTCCTTCATCAGATTCGACTATGATGGAAGAGCCACCAGAGCCATTATACCACCGAATGTCTGAGAAAATTGTGATCCGCTCGTCTTGATGGGAGTGTAAACTGAATCGTTTTTAAAAACGTTAGTAAATAAATACTGCTGCTGGCAGAACACCTTCACCGTCAGGTAGGTATGTATGTAGATGACGATCTTCTTAATCATAGGGATTCATAGAAATCGCTTGCTTAAACTCTTCAATCCATTTTGGAGTCTGCGCTGTTCAGAAGATTTATCAAGGCGGATGTTCTCAAAATTCCCCACCCCAGTCGGCTTTCGACGAGAGAAGTATCACGCGGGGCTTATGGAATTCTATTTCAGCTCGTGTATAATCGGTGTTAAGTTTCCTCTTGGAAGGAAATTTTTTCTCTGAGTCGTTTATCTGGCACTACAGTGCCGTACATTATACGTAACCGGAACGACTCATATCTACATATATCTGGCCAAAGTTCGTCGCTCCAGCAGTTCCTCCAAAAACTCTTACGCCGTTATAATAACAACAAAAACAACAGCAACAAAAGTGGGCAGACAGATGTTGTGTACATTCAGAGTACATAGAATTTTGGGTTAATACCTGAAAAATTGCCTACATAATACTTCGATCTATTTAAAATACACCAGCAGCAGGGCTGTGTAACCTCAAAACACTCACATTCATTCACAATGAACGATTTTGCCGCCCAGTAAGACCACCAGCGCTGCGGGCACTCACCTAAAATAGCTGTGTTAAATACTTTGCTAATACGAGTACAGAAAAGATTCATATGGAATCCTTGTTATTTGTCATGCTCTTCTTGGGATCCCACAACTAAATACTCGTACATACATATGTATCAATTAACCGTTGGTCGACATATCATAGCTACATAAAATTTTTTCACTCGCTGTCTTCAACCCTCAATGGTCGTAACATTTCCCACTCCAACTCACTTAAATGTTAAGAGTATAAACAAGTTGCAAAGCGCTTCCTACTTCACCCATTTTGTTGGTTATTAGCAGGTTAGTTGGTCTAGTACAACTCCAACAATTTGATGTTTTAAGTTAGTTGGTTAGGCAGTTAATTGCTATTAAATACTGCTGTTGTTGTGTCGTTGCTGTTGTAGTTAGCATGGTATGACATAATTGCACTGGGAAGCAATTTTCCAATTACATTTGTAATATGTATGTTCATACGAGATAATGTGATGTGCGGATGTCAGTCTTGTCTTTAACAAAATAGCACTTAAGCACTCCAACCACATCGGCCACTTCTGCTGGTTGTCAATGCCTCGCATTGACGTGGTTGCACGTGTGAAAACTGCATTGTCATGTTAGTAAGTCAGTTACCCTGTTGGTAGGGGGAGAAGTGTAACTGAGACTTCATTCATGTTTGATGCTTTTAAATATGTTCTTCAAGTGCAATCCAAAGACGCGATGATCATTTAAGTGTGCACTTAAGTACTGTGTATAACTAATTGAGAGAAATTAAGATAATTATGTAATTAATTATATTAGTATTCTGTGGTAGAATATTAAACTTCCCTTAAGTAATGGAATCAAACGAATTGAGGAATTTATTTTTTTCGCGTCCTTCTTGTTTGACCCCAAAACATTTCCTCAGTTTGGCCTGAGATTTTTATTGCGTAGATACGCATGCGCACCTCAGCTGCAAGTAGGTAGTGATCAGAGTCGAAGCTGGCTCCTCGCATGGGCAATGCATTAAAAACGCTTGAAGCGTTATTTTTGTTCTGGGTCTTTGCTTTGGATCCCCAGGATGCTGAGAAAGATAGATAATTATAATTAAAGGAGGTATGCACTCCGACCTAAATGAATCTACTGGGCCCTCTACACATCACAAAACATCGTTAGAACTACAATCCCCACTTATGCACGTGCCCTCAATTTCTCTTGAGTCAGGTTCTCTCTGTAGGTTGTACTAAACATGCTTTTGTCTTGTCGAAGTTTTATTGTGCTTTGTAAGAGTGGTTGTGTACCTTTTACAAGATCTCCTCTGATCTAGGCTTCAAGAAGAAATTTTCTCATATTCCCTAGTAATCTGATCCCCAAAGTAGCTGTATGTTACAGTATTCGGCAATGGCATTAATGTTTTTGATGCGCCGAAAAGATTAGAGAGACTTTCGTAAGTCAAGAACCTTTGTGGAAGTTCCGATGCTAGTTTTGATGCTTTTAACTACCATGTTCTGTACCGCGGCGAATTAAATCAGTCTCGCTTTGAGGCCGCCTCATACATTTTTACATCCTGGTAGACGCTCGTAGAACTACTGTTTGGCTTCTTCTGATGAGGTCGTGCGCGGAAAGTGAAGATGAAGGTGATGGTGAAGAAGACGAAGATGCAGATGAAGATAAAGGAATTTGAAGAGGAAATGAAGATGATGGCACAGACGAAGATGATAATGAAGGTGAGGTTGAAGATGAAGGTGCAGAAGGAATTTCCATTTCTCCGCATGTATGGACCACACGTAGTCAGTTTTAATGGATGCTTTTTGAAGTGAAACTTCTTTAGCGGCGGTTGGTTGGTTGGGAGTAAATTGGCAAATTCTATGGAAATTGCACACGGATGGTGCAACGGAAATGGTTAGGGCTGAAACAAGTGCTTCTTGAGTGTATGACATGGTATTAATTAAAAAAAAACATGCTAATAGAAGGTTAGAAAAAGACCAATACAAGAATGAAAGTAAAGGTGAGTACGTACATAGATAAAGAAAGGGATAACGGCAAAGATAAAAATAAAAACAACAACAAGGATGTGTAAAGATAAAGGCAAAAATTGAATTCAAGGTAAATTTAAACACTTTACTGATATAAGTTATGGCAAAGGTGAAGGGGAATATGTAAACGAAGGAAATGATAAACATAAAAGTAAAACCAAAGATAAATATAAAGAAAAAGATGAGGATGAGAATACCGATAAAACTGAAGATGAAGATAGGGAAGTTAAAATAAATGTAATTATAGAGAAAAGGATATATGGAGTTAAACAGACTCAATCTGTGAACTATTTTGGGATTTTAGAGAGTTTCGGGATTCTCGGAACTTATCGATATAAGAATGAATATTTTTATCGGTTTTGTTATCGTTATTTTTTATCGAAATTTTTGTCGATTTGACCATCGATATATTCGGAACTTATCGATATAATAATCGATGTTTTTATATATTTTGTTATCGATATGGTTGTTGGTTTTGTTATCGATATTGTTATAGATTTTGTTATCGATATTTTTATCGAATTTGTTATTGACTTTTTCATCGATTTTGTTATCATTATTTATCGATTTTGTTTTCGATTATTTATCGATTTTATTATCGATTATTTATCGATTTTGTTATCGATCATTTATCGTTTTTTTTCTATGGTTTTATAGATTTTGTTATCGATATTTTGATCGATTTTGTTGTCAATATTTTTATAGATTTTCTAATCGGTTTTGCTACCAATATTATTATCGATTTTGCTATCAAATTTTTATCGAATTTGTCATCGATTTTGTCATCGATATTTTTATCGGTTTTGCTATCGATATTTTGTGGGATGTTACTATCGATTTCTTATCGATAGAGTATGAAGATAAAAATGAAGGTAAAGGAATAGGAATAACATAACCAACTTGCTCGAGTAATCGAATAATCGCACTGCCCTAGTTATGAGACAAAATAGATATGTAACGTAAATTTCACTTGTCCAGTGTGGCCCAGGCGCACTTATTTTTTTTTATGTAGAGTTTCTAATACGGAATTGTCGGCCGCCGTGGTGTAGTGGTAAGCAGTTCCACTCGCGCTTCCACTCCGCATCACCTGGGTTCAAACCATGGTCAAAGCAACATAGCAACATAGCAAAAAAATTTGGAAAAAATGTTTTTTATTAACAGCGGTCGTCTCTCGGCAGGCAATGGCAAACCTCCGAGTGTATTTGTGCCATGAAAAATGGCTTCTCATAGAAATTTAATCGCCGTTCGGAGTAGGCGTGAAACTGTAGGTCCGTCCGCTTTGTGTGACAACATCAAGGCGCACGCCACAAATCGGAGGAGAAGCTCGGCCAAACACTAACATATGCGTAAGCGCCAATCTATTGTTATATTATTCTAATACGGAATATGGCGGGGCGACCCCACCGAAACCATATTATTTTCGCCGTTACTCAAGGCTTCACAGGGGTTCGATCTGATCTCGCGTTCGGGTTGGTCACGTAGGCCACAGTGCTCGAAAACGGAAGCAAAGGTAGATTGTGTTTAGTCGTACAGCTGTAACAGCATGCCCAGCAGATCGAACATACCCCGTTGCACTATATCTACTCAAGCGGAATATGCATACATATAACTATGTATATATGTTTGTATAATATATCTGAATATATATGTATGTATGTAATAGTAGAACTGTGCCACTCCATTCTCGAATTAGAGCAATGCCAAAAATAGAACCAACAATTGTATACATTCTAAAGATTTTCAACATTTCCTTGCCCAGAAACCCGTTGACACAATTCCCTACATAAGTAACTATAAAACAGATTCAAAGCAAAACACATGCGCAGATACGCGTACAACAATGGCTTACAATCATCCAAAGCTTATACTTACGTAAATAAATATTTCGCAGAGCACCAAAAAAGCGCAGAAAAAAACTATGTAGCAACGAGCAACGGAATACCAGCAATTTGTTCCCGGTTGACAATCAAGGCGCGAGTGTAAACCCATTACGAGGCTATAAAGAAATACTTACGAGTGTACAAAATGCCACCGCTGCATGGAAGTTGCAGGCAACAACAACAACAACAACACAAACATACAAACACAGCTTCGTACAAAGATGGCAGTGCCACCATCAACGGCTATGCCATTAATCCGCAACACTCCCTTTTTACCAGCTGATGGCAGCTAAGAACACTATGACAACGGCGCGGTAGTTATTTAGGTGCTGCTGTTATTTAGTGGCAACTTGCGAATTGCGAGAATTTCAGCTTTCAGCAAACGAGTACATACGTATGTATCTATGTATGTACGAGTATGTTGTTGGATCACCAAAGAGAAGGAAAAGGCCATATTCGTACAAAGTTGATGCTGATGGAGTATTCCTTTCCCAATATGGCAAGTAGACGAGCTGTGTCGAACACACGCACATACATACGTATACGGGATTCAGCGGGTACGGAGGGCATATTGCTGGATGTTGTCTGGTTGGCCAAGGTGAGCAAGTAGCTAAGCACATCAGCAGCAGTGGCAGTGGCAGATGCGATTCCCGATTCCTGGCTTTGCACTATATATATATGTATATATGTATGTAGAATATTCTGCACATAAAAGCAGAACAGCGGATCTTTAAATACTTTGTGGTAACTGCCATAGCTGCCACTAAGCGGCGTTACGCCTGATAGCCAGCATGTGGCATACGAGTGAGTATCAGCTGAAGCTGTTACCCAACTATCCGTTGCATTTTGCCATATCTGGACATACTACCGTTTAGAAGCCTTGATTTTTGTTGCCTCGGTCAAGTTTTTTTTTTGCCATGCTTGCGAGTGTGTGTGAGTATTGCAATTTATGTTTAGTGTTTTTTTTTTTCAGTTAGACTATATCGCATTGCCTATAAGTGGGCAACATTCCGGACGTTGTCGGTGAGCGTTTATTTCAGCGCGTACTGGTTATTTTCTCTTTTATGGAAACACGGTGCCTGCGAGAACGATTGTGGTTCAGGCGGAAAGGTATTTGGTAGGTTATGATGCAGAATATCTGCCATGTACAGTTAGAGTTAAACGGCCTTGTAATAAGTTACATACACACGTTGAACAACAATGCGGCTAGATATTTACAAATACAAAGAAATGTGTGTGGACCCACGCGCTTCTGAAATGAAACTTGTTTTTCCTACTATCTGTATAGCTCGCCATATTATATGAGCATTTTCTGCATCATAATGAACATTTAACTTAATTTCAATTTCAAGTGATTTAATCAACATTTAACTTAATTTTGATTTTAATCTCAATCTCAATTTAAATTCCAATCTCAATCTCCATCTTAATTTTAATCGTAATCTTAATCATAATCTTAATCTTAATAATAATCGTCTTAATCTTACTCTTAATCGTAGTCTTAATCTTAATTTTAATCTCAATCTTAGTCTGAATTTTGATATTAGTATTAATCGTGGTCTTAATTTTCATCGTTTTCCTAATCTTAATCTTTATATTAATCTTAATAGTAATATTAATTTAAATTTTAACCGTAATCATAATCATAATCTTAACATTAATCTTATTCTTATTTTCACTGTTACTATTACTATTATTCTTACTCTTAATCGTAATTTTAATCGTAATCTTACCCTTAATCTTAATATTAATATTAGTCGTAGTCTTAACTTTAATCGTAGTCCTAAGCTTAAGCTTAATCGTAATATAAATTTTAATTTAAATCCTAATTTTAATCTTAATATATTATTCTTATTCTTACAGGGCAATTCTGGTTAAGATAGTAAAAAGTCTTTCGTAAGACAAGATGGCAAGATAGCTCGAAAGAATTTTTTTATCCTAGCACAAAAGTCTTGGAAAAAATCTCTCTTATTCACCGCTCATGGTGAAATTAGAGAGAAAGCACTTGTATAATTATCATTTTGCTTGCGTTACTCCAAACGTTGCAAAGCCCGAGTGGGCAAGGCGCAGGCGTGCCAATCGGGAGTTCTCAGTTCGAGTCCTAGCGCAGCGGAATTTCTTTTAATCTACTCTTTTCTTCTTTTTTTAAATTAACTTTTCCAATTTTTTCTTTAAAATAAATTTAATTTTAGAAACTTATTTTGAGTAATTTTTTTTTTTAATTTAATTCCATTTTTATTTGATTTTATTTAGTTGATGGTTTGGTTATTTCATTTAATTTTTAGGAACTTATTTAATTTTTTAATTTTTTTGTTTAGTGTTTTAGTTAAATTTTCTTGTGATTTTTTAGATTTTATTGTGCAAGAAAGAAAAATATTATTTTTAT
>NW_016176885.1:0-8904 GCF_001687245.7 Rhagoletis zephyria | reverse complement strand
GCTAATTTACTCAAAATTGATACACCTCGGCTTACCATCTAGCGGAAGGTTTCGGAAGGGTGAAAAAACATATATTTAATACTTGCGCCGGGTATTTAATGTTCGGCTCCGCCCGAACTTAGACTTTCTTACTTGTTTTATTTAGGATTTAAAATTTTGAACATATTTTTAAATTTTTTCAATTTTTTTCATTTTTGATAGTGCGTTTCGTGGTAAAAAATATAATTTATGTATTATAAAATTTTATAAAGTTATTTATTCTTTCGAAAAATTATTTACTCAAAAAAATTTTACAAAAAAATGTTAAAAAATTGTAAATTTGTAATGTACAAATTTTTCTCAACTTCTGTGTAAAAAAATGCATAACTCAAATTATTGTAGAGTTCACCCCGTAATACTACACTTAAATATTGCGCAAAACACAGAGCTACCTACCATTGTGATTTTTTTANATTGTGATTTTTTTAAATTTTTTTTTGAGATGGCATATTTTCAAAAACTATTTTTGTTACCAAAAAATTGGTATGTGAAAACTTTTTCAAGAAAACTAGTTTTATAAAATATTTATTTTAAAATTTTTTCCTCGCCCCGTTCTCGAGATATTTGGAAAACTACATATATGAAATCGATTTGTTTTTGTTTTTGTGCTGTAAAGTTTTTAAAAATGTATTTATCAACCTCAAATTTCATATTTATTTATTATTTATGTTTGTGCATCGACCCAAAAAATTTGAAACAAATCAAAGACATGTAAAGTCTGTGCATGTCAGCTGAATCCATATACATAGACATGCACCCATACATACATGTATATGGATCAAATTTGTGTTATTTGTTAAATTTTTTAATATAAATCTTTCCCTATGTTCGTATGTATTCTTCTAATCAATGTCAAATATTAAATGCCATTAAATCGTTTAATCATCTTAAGCTTACGAATAATTCTTTATTATTTATAACACGGCCACATGCTGAACGTACATACATAAGTAGGTATGCGCAACCATACACATTCACCTTGACCTTGAGGTTAAATGCCTTTGCGAGCTATCTATCAACATTGAATGCTAAGAAAAACAAAATAAAATAAAATAAATAAATAAGATAAATATGTAATATGAAAAGAACTCTTAATAACTGATGCATGCTTACTTACACATATGTATGTATGTACATAAATTCATACATCTATATATATATATAAATATATATGCACATTTACTATACTGTCTTGTTTACATGTGTATTAAATAAAACCGATAAATTGTTTGGTTGTTTGTTGTTTGTATGATTACGCTCTGCAATTTGTGATTTCATTTGACAACGGATCCATCATTGACAACACATCAGCTAACTTACCTCTGGCAGTTGTTATTGTTGTTGTTTTTATTGTTTGCAGTATTGAATGCCATGGTGCTGCGTATATACACATAGTACACCTACATACCCACTTATGCATACAGTTGACAGACATGTGATAAAAAATTGATTGCGTTCAGATAAAATGCTCATACTGGTGTGTGTGTATGTGTGTGCAAGTGAAAGCCCGCATGTCCGTTTGTATGTGTGCTTAAAATTTAACTTGCTGTACATATTTACACAACTTGCTATCAGTAAATTGTTGCGAAGATTTTTTTTCATTCTTTTCGAAACGCAAAATTGAGAAATGAGAAATGAAAAAAATTGCATTGAAGAGCAGGTAGCGCTTTCGTTTTGTTTGCTAATTTTCTTCCTATTTTATGTGGTTTTATTTTTCTTTTATTTGAAATTGATAGATAGCACTCTTGTTACACATGATTGACAAGTAAATAATATATGATGACATTGATTTTTCGTCATAAAGTTCAAACAGAAATTACAAATTCATCTGAAGTCTTATTAGGAATTTTAAAAGGAATTTTAATTTAAAAAAAACGTACACGTTTATTTATTAAATAACGTGTCAAATGATAATAGTATTTTGATGAAAAGTGAAACACAATTACAGTCATTTCGTTGAAAGAAGACCACATAAAGCATGTTTACATACATATTTGATTTTAATTCTAAAAGTTGGTATTCTGTTCACGGCCGTGAAATTTCGCTAGAAACCCATTATCAGCCTTACCATGAGTTTAATTTTCCCCGAAGCGGTTCATTTTTCATATTTGTTTTCCATGTTTTTACTATGGCGGATGACAAATTTTCGGGTGAATTTTTTTTCTGGCGAAACCAGGATAAGGCAGACTGTTTTCACATGAAATTTTGACGCACTAAAAAAAATAAGTAAGTAAAATTAAGTAGTAGTAGTTATAGAGAAAAGGTAATAGATAGAGATAGAGACTCAATCGGGGAACTATTCCGGAATTTTAGAGATTCTCGGAACTTATCGATATTATAATCGATATTTTGATCGGGTTTGTTATCGATATTTTTTATCGATTTTGTTATCGATTTTTCTATCGATATTTTCGGAGCTTATCGATATAATAATCGATATTTTTATCGATTTTGTTATCGATTTTAACACTTTGTTATGATATTTTTCATCGATATTGTTATCGATTTTGCTAACGATATTTTTTTGGAATTTTTGATCGATTTCGTTGTTGATATTGTTATCGATCATTTTTATCGATTTTTGTTATCGATATTTTTATCGATTTTGTTATCGATATTTTTATCGGTTTTGTTATTGATATTTTTATCGGTTTTGTTATTGATATTTTGATGGATGTTACTATCGATAGAGCATAGAGATAAAAATAAGATAAAGGAAAACAGAATAACATAAACGTAATTAGACGAACAGCGGTAGAGGTAGGGATCTAGATAGAAAAAAAATTATATATATCTTAAGCAAAACGGATGTACATACTTATGTATGTATATGGTTATGAGACCAAATAGATATGTAACACAAGTTTCGCTTCTCCAGTGTGGCTCAGACGCACCTTTCTTTTGTGCTAATCGCAAAGTTCGAGAACGGCTGTGCCGATTTTTTTTTTTGAATTTTTGGCACAGACTTTAAGGCTAAAGGAAAACCGATATCTAAAGACGGCACCGCCCATACAAGCGGAATTTTTACACTACATATCTCTGGAAGTGTTCATGGTAGAGTACTCGAACTTGGTACGAATATAGTATGTATGAAGTCAATCTCAAACTCATGGAAAATGGAGGTTATTGAAAACGGTGGCGAGACATCGTGCAACTTGAAATGGATATACATATATGAAATCAATTCCATAATTATGAAAACAGGGGGTATATGAAACAGGTCACGCACACCTCTGTAAGCATTTACCTAGAATACCGTAATGAGGTATTTTAACAGTGTCACGTTACTGAACTCGAGTTCCGAATATGTACGGCGTGACACCTTCCGAAACTGTTCTATTTTTACCAAGGGGATAAGCTGAAATTGCGAACGGTGTCAGCTGGTCAAAATAATAAAAACGAGCCATTCACTTGGGTGTTCGAAAAAGTTCTATGATAATTCATTCCTATGAAATATTCATCCGCAATTTTCTTACCCGTGAAATAAAAATTCACTATCGGTTAGGGTAAGGTTTAACCCCCTTCGTGTTCGCCGCTACTGAATTCTATAAACTGTCAGTTTTCACAAAATTTAAAATTTACATGTTGATGGACCTTTTGCATTTTAAGGTTACCTACATAGGTATTATCACCGAAAATATTTGTAAAGGGTTGCCACCTATTTGAAATTAGTTCCAAACTAAATAAAACATCATAATACGGGTATCGAATGGAAAGCGGTTTTAAAATCCTCAGTTCAGAAATATTTTCGAATAGGGTTTCCACCTATTTTTATGGTGTATTTAAATATATTTTTTTTTTGTTTAGAAACTCAAGATACAATATTACTCGATACAGTTGCTAAAATAAAGCTCTTAAACAATGCTTTGCCTGTATAGTAAGCGTTTCCCTTCAGGGTACTAGCGTAAGGTTGCCACTTATTTTCGGTTCTAAAAAATTTAACTAAAATAACTTAATATGGTTATCGAATGAAAGGTAATTTTGAGAAGTTTAATGGAGACACTTTTTTGTTCAGGGTTGCCACATTTTTTAACCTTCATCTGCTATTCGCGTCGAAAACAAGGCAAAGCTAAACAACTGTTATATTTTTAACGGGCAGCTTGAAACTCATTAAATCTCTCGGCTTTGAAAAGCTCAATAATTTGCTTAATTTAAACTAGTTTTTGTTCCTTAAAATTAAATCAAAATTAAAATTTTTAGTTTATTATTTCGTTGGTGGGACTACTTTTTATTCAGAATTTTAAAACAAATATTTTGTTTGCAAAAAAATAATACTTGTTTTCGAAATTTGCCTTCCAAAGGTACTTTGGACTCAGGCGTATGCGGAGAAGTTTTTTCCGGTACATTCTAATGTATGTACTTGTTTATGAGGATTGCCAAATCAAAAGATTATATTTCCATATTATGTAGAATATTTTACAGAAAGCGTAAAAGACGAAAATATACAAACTGAAAAAGTATTAGAAATATGATGAGTTGTAAAGTTACACATATTTTTCATTTTCAATTTAATTATATTAATAAAAAAAAAACTCTGAATATGGAAATATATCTTTTGATTAGACAGACAAAAATTTGGTTACAAATTCTCACCAAAAATAGTTCAATAGTAAAGCTGTCTCAACCGCTTTTTGACTGATGCCAATATTTGTTTATCATTTCTCTATAAGTTTGTTACTTCATCCGACACCAAAGACTTCAGGTCAACCAAATTTTCGCCTATATCGTTTTTCTATGACATCCTTTCCCAAGCATCGAAATTTGACATATGTACAAACTCATTCAAGTTTGGTTTTATATAAACAGGTTAAACAGAATACGTTTTTTTTTTTTTAATATCTATGTTTTAAAATCTAAACAACAATTTATTTACAAAAAACCTTCATATTATCCTCTTTCATAGAAAGTTACGAATCTTTGAAAAATGTTTACCCAGATTTGTTGTTCAACCATGCACAATGGAGAACCAAACATACAGACAGCCTTAGCTCAATGTTTCGCAAGCGTTTTTGTTTGAGACATTAGATATGAACGGTGCGAAATTTAAGAATGTAAACAAAGGAGATGGATTAACAAAGTCTTCATCTGAAGCTTTTGAAACCTTTTTTGTTCACGCTTAGCTGCTACTTGTTGTTTTACAGCTATCGGACAATTACAAACTTTATCACAGTATGCGTAAAAAGTTTACTCACAGCTGCAAAGAAAATGGTGCCAGAAATTAGATTTTTCTTTGTTCTTGAACAAAAACTGGATTTTTACTTTGACATTTGCCTTCTTTGCGAAAATCACATCACTCATACGACGTGTGGCACCGTGTTACACGTACAAATGGTATTCCATAGGAACCACGATTGAGAGAATACAAAGGTTGCGCCGATCTCGGACCGCTATTCCTCTCTTAATGAATTTGACAGAATCGTTGTTTGCATGACGTCACACTTGTGCAACTTGTTTACGTTTCCCTTGCAACATTTTTTCTTCTTCTTCCATTCTTGCTCACGTTTTGGCATTTCTCTCTCGCAATTGCACCAGTGTGACGTCACTCAAAAGTTATTCTCCAAAATCCTCTCTGATCGGCGCAATCTTGTATTCTATCATTCTTGCATAGGAACCACCTGTCAACATTGCAAGCACACACGCTTGAAAACATACATATTTTCTCAAATCTTTCATATCTCAACAAATCCAAGCTTCAAAATTTAAATCAAATGGAAGTGGGAATATACTGATAAATACATATATTCTCAAAAGGGAGTTATGGCAGCTTCGTATGAACAATCACGCTCTGAGTTTGTGTATGAACGCGTTTTGTTGTTAGCACTTTAATTCCCTTATGTGGATGTGTTTGTCTTAGAGTGATCCCCATTTTTGCTTGAATTTCACGCTCCTCCAGCTATGCCGACAATTTGATTAGGTTATGCATGAAATATTTTAATGGCGTCACAATTTGATTGACAGTCGAATTGGATATGAGGAGGTAAAGAATATACTATATACTAGCACTTAAATATACATATACCATTACATACATACAAATGTACTATATTATATACATAAGTATTTGTATGTATGTAAATTATAGCTACAATAAATAGGCAGGTGCAAAATGATGTCTCACCAGGGTTACGCCTCTTTGTGTATTACGCTTTGGTATGTCGATATGGTTTTGCTGCGTAAATAAGTAGACTATCATTTTGTCAAGCCTTTTTGTTTGCATGTGTCCGAGTACTTAAAGAATTTCTCCAAAATTACGTCTGCATTTTATCTATGGGTTTGCGTTGTAGGTGTGCTCTCAATTTCACTTAAAGCTCTTTTTTTTTAAAGAATCTTTCATCATCAGCCTTATGTATGTATATTAAGCTCTTCTGCTCGCTATAAGAAGTTTTTAACCATATTAGACTTTGCTTATGTAAATATTCACGTGTACTAACAAAATATTGACTCAGCTCGCTATTATTTTAAGGAGATTACAAAAGCATTTCGAATTTCTAATTTTAACAAGTGATAGCATGCCATACGTTTACTTTACCTATGGCTTATCTGAATTATGCAAACCTGCTTTCGAAATTATGTGGGTATGCAATTAGTGGTAAATAAATATTGTGTATCATAACCATAATCAAATTACAAATCTGTGGTGACAAGTCAAAACAGCTTAAGTCGGGAAGTTGGCTTTAGCTTAATGTACCATTCGGGGAGTAAGATTGCCTATCACCTTGGTGGTTTAGTTGGTTGAGTTTGAAGTGGCGAGTTTAACAACTTCAATTAGCAGTTACGCGTGCCATTTTAAAGCCACTACTCGCAATTAAACCTCAGAAGAAAACACGAAAAGAACCAGCAGAAGTCGGTTATTTCTCTCAAATCCAGCATGTGGAATTCAAGCACTTAAGCACATAGTTGCAGTGGGTTAATATCACTTATGTCTGTTAATCGGAAGTAGCAGGGTTAGCTTAGAAGACTGGTTCTCGTCTTACATAGCGCTTGGCAATTACAGAGCAGACGCTCCACCGCTCCTTCTGCATACAGTGTCCTAGTCTTGCAGCATGTATGCAGTGCGTTTTGCGCATTAGGTGGGCCACAGACTCCTGCAGACCGTACGAAATTGTAGGCCTTTACACCTACTGTTAGCCACCTTTTTCAAGTGCCGAGAGATGCGGATCTTGATATAGCTCAGAGGCACTAGAACCTCCTGCTCTCCTGCTCTCATACTATCCCACTCTCTGCAGCCATGGAATAACCCACGATTGGGCCTCATGTAGCATTGGTGGAAAGATCCCGCTGGACGCGAAGATTTGTACGGAAAGACACTATGAATTGCCCATATTCTCTTTTGTTAACGACATTTATGGATGGTGCCGCCACGTTGCTACCTACCGTCAAGTCCTTATTTTGATCGCTGTTTGGAAAATGGGTACGAAGAAGAATGACGTACTGGACATTGAAAAACTGTGGGCAGATAAACGCGAAAGAAATTAATTCTAATTTCCCAAACTCTCTCTAATAATCGCAATCACGCCTCATACAAAACTGCTTTTGCTTTAAATAATAAACGAAATGGTGCATTATACTGAAGCCAAACTTCCGACTTAAGCTGCTTTGCCTTATGAACACACTAATATCAAATAAAAAATTAATACAACAACTTATATACTAGCAAAGTAGTAGTTTTTTATGTGGGCTGTAAAATTTCTTTGGAGGTAGTTAGCAAGGTGCACATGTGAATTTACTATAGGTAACTTGTTTTGGCTGGCCGATCGCTATTCTTATACTAAAGCGGGCTGCATCTTTTTAACTCGAGCATATTTATCATGACGCGACTTTGAATTTGTTATGCCAATAACAACAGTAACAAATAAATAAATACACACAAGCAATAAAAGGAAAGGAAAGAAAATAAATAAATAAATGTCTCAATATTTACACAGCTTTATTGGTTTAAATTGTTTGCCTCGTGAAGCAAATGTTGTTGTTATTTTCAGTGCTAATGTCTGGTTAATTATGCCGAATGCCGGCTTTGTTGTTATCAGAAATAATACGAGACAGCGTACGCTTTATACGCATATTAAACCTACTTGTAATCGAAAATTGCATGACGGCTATTTACATTAGACCGTGCCACCTTACAAGCAAACCAAAAAAAAGTTCGCGGTATAACCCTCCGTCTAAAATATTTGTACAAGGCGAAACATACATTCATAATTTTTTTTTTAAATAGTTCTGCGAGAATTATCGAAAAACTTCCTTTTGCAAAAGTTAATTGATTTTTGGCAGATTTAATTTACTGGCATGCGGGGGTGGACAACATCTCTGATTGCGATTTTATTAAATTGTTTTTTTCTAGATTGACCTGCAAATAATATACTTTCGAATCAGGTGTGTACGACGAACTTTTTCTTCTAAATAGTACGGCCTAATGTGTTTTTTTTACATACATATCGCACGCCGTCTTCAAAAGAGTCACAACTCAAAATTTGGCATTTTTGAGATTATGCGCTAAAAATGTACACAGACCTATTATCTACCCTTCAGCAAAGCTGGAGCAAATTTTTGTTATAATTTGTGTAAAAAAAAACCTAACGTAAAGTTGCCATTGCCCATACGATTATCATGTGCTAAGAAATAGTTTTTCGCATTTTCTGACAAACGTATTATTTTGAGTTGTGACTCTTTTGAAGACGGTGTGCGATATGTATGCAGGCATGAATGTGCACAAAGAATATAAGAGCTCTCGGATATGAAAATGATAACTTCAATATTGAAATTTCTTGGTTTTATCCACATGCAGAAATTACTAGAAATACAACTTTTTGTATGATATAAAGCAGAATATAGATCTCATTGCAAACTACTTTGCTTTATGCATAA
>NW_016176884.1:0-8904 GCF_001687245.7 Rhagoletis zephyria | reverse complement strand
AAGGATAAGGATAAGGATAAGGATAAGGATAAGGATAAGGATAAGGATAAGGATAAGGATAAGGATAAGGATAAGGATAAGGATAAGGATAAGGATAAGGATAAGGATAAGGATAAGGATAAGGATAAGGATAAGGACAAGGATTTGACTTCGGGATGTCCCGTGAATTTGTAGGCTCATTCGTTTGTTTTATAAAGTCAAAGCACACATCAGAAATTGGAAAAGAAGCTCGACCAAATCCCCAAACAAAATGTGAACGTCAAATATATATTTATTTTTGTTCGCATTCCCTTCTCATCGGTATAAAAAGGACATATGCCCAATAAATGTAAACACACATTTGCCGGAATGCAACATAGGACACAGTTTATTTTCATAATATTTGGCTCGAGTATCCACATGTACTATGCTTTCGTAAATTTATTATCGTTTGATTTTAATTTAAAAGGACAGAACGAGCACATGCACAAGAGAAAATGTGAAAATTTCAGCAAAAATTATTATACAATATTTCAAAATTCTTAAGTTGATTATATCTGCTTTCATATAACGTCTTCATTAAAATTTCGATATTTCTACATCTTTAATTTACGCTTTATAAGTCTGTCAAAGAAAACACAACCACATTATGCCTATATACATACATACATAATATGTATGCCCACATACAATGTTTTCAAATAGGAGACTTTTATAGATGATATTTGCTTACAAATGTAATAGTATACATAAATAGTTTTATTTGTAGGTAATGGGTTTTTTCGTATGCTTGTCAATCCATTTAAGTGAAATAGGTTTTTGAATCAGTCAAGTGTGTAATCTAATCAGCACTCAAGTGCCGGCGTTGTTTGTTCGTTTGCCTATCACACCTGCTTCATTATGTCGATTTGCTTTTTGATTAAATTTTAAAATTTATCATTCAAGCGTTTTCGTTGTTAGCACAATGTAGTATGTGTGTTGCAATTGCCAGAAATTTCTTACTTCCATTATGTGCTCGTCAAATGACGATAAGGATGTCAGATTTTATTACTTAAATTGAAATGTGATTTAAGTGCAATAAATTCTTAAATATCCTTGTACATTAGATTGGGTCAGCCGCCATGTGCAAGAAAACCGTTTGTTGCTACCCTATCTTATTTGAAAAGTTATGTATGTACTTTGTGAAGATTTTGAGATCACAAAAGTTTTCGTCCTGGAAATGTCCAAAATAAAGATCCAAATCGAGATTTCTTCGGACAAATATGATATGGGTGACATACTAGATTGGAATTGTAAGGCGCACGCACTGGCGCCACTAAACGTACAAAACTGAAATGGTGAAATAAGAATGACCTTACAAACTTGCACTTGACCTACAAGCTACTTATCTCCGAGAGATAAAATACGGCTGCCAAAATCTTGAACCCATTGACCAGGACACATCATCCAAATATATGCCAAATATGGTGCCAATATCTTCCTTATAAACACTTTGCTTTGGCTCTGGCGTTGCATAACTTTGAAGTAATTTGATATTAATGCAAAGCAGTTTTGTGGCAAAAAACCGTAGAGCTCAAAGAATAATGATAATGTGGTTGTATGAAACGCTCAAAATTTGAATACTTGTCATCACGCATGTGAAAAATAATAGGAAAACGACATTTTGACAAGTTTTGACAATTTTTCTCTTCGTTATTTAATGATAAACATTATCGAAAAGCTCATTTTATCGAAAGCTCATTATCTAACAAAAACCACATAAGTCTAAATTTCAAAGTCTTGAAAACTAGAATAATTTACCAACATATTACAACAACTTAGAACAGTGGGTAGACCACTGGCTGAGTTAGATGGGGTCGTTGGATCGAATCCGCTGAAGAAGTCTGATTAGGAGATGTGGTGATATCTGAAATAGCAGCTATAACTTCTACCATTTGTAAATTATTGTTGTTTTTCCACAATAGTTTTCATTCAAAACGGCCTCAAGATCAATAACAGGCTAACCTAATATCCACGCACGCCGCCAATTTACTGTCAAAAATTTCTCATGCACATACAACTTGTATGGGACCAACCGAAATTGAATGGCGTGCGTATGAAGCTAACTCAATTTCCAATTTTTGTTCTGCGTGACATTTTGATTTGACGTTTCGCTCAATGAAATCAAATGCAAACGGACGCAAGCCAATTTCGGGTGACGCAAAAAAACAAATTCGACGGCGTGCGTACCAAAACGCNTTGTTGAATATTTTACAACAACTATAAATTTTTATTAGGAAGTTAGCGAAAGTTTCAAGTGGCTAAAAATTCGAGTGGGTAACTTTTTTTGCCGATGATATTATTATTTTCTTCCACAGAGTGTCACTTGCTCAAGTGGTCAAATGTTGCTTTTTTTAATTTTCAGAATTTTTTTCCAGTAAAGGTAGTCTCTAAAAAATTTTGTCAAAAATCAAAACGATTTTTTAGTCGCTTGAAAAATGCGCTTCATGAAACAAAAATTGTATGAGCTATAAAACGGCATACACAAAAATTTTGTAAAGATTCGGAATGAAAATTCCGTAAATTTTATGAATTTTCCTAAATTTTGAACAAAATTTTGATTTATATGGTTTTGGCTAAAGCTTGGAAAATATTTTGATAGAAAAAGACCAAAATAAATTTGACATGAAAAACGGTGTGAATATTAAAAAAAAAAAAAATCAATACGTTAACACTTGTTTACTTTGTATGGAAAAAAATGTCAACCGTCAGCAAAAATGTAAAAAAATGGAAACCGTCAGCAAAAAAAAAATTTCTAAAATCAAAGCGAATTCTTAGCCACCAATCTGCCAAAAATTACATGACTTCTGTAGAAGCTGTCTGGATGAAGAGGAGGAGGAACCTACAACTGTTGTCCCAGTACCCTGCTAAATTCAGACGAAGACTCTCTACTCTCGGTAGGCAATTCTGCGACAACTTCGAGGAAAATCATTTTGGGAGGGATTGGGATTTGCTGACCCCACATACCGCACCCCAAAAGACTCTGCGCCTAAGTGTGTCTTATAGACCACCGAGACAATCTAACCTAACCAAGCAACTACACCAAGTCGGAATTTTTCAAGCTATATTTGGAGCACTATAAGCTATTAATAGAATCTAACGTGCACAGAGCATTTTTTTTTTTAATTTTCACTTCAGCCTCTCAACTTATGGATGCTTATAAGTCTCAAGTTCTTAGAAACTAGAAGGTCTACACTCGTATCTATACTACATTCCATTAATAATAATGGTGATCTTGGTTTTTCGCTTTCAAGGGTTGCTTCTTTGAATCGCTTGAACTTCGTTTCATAGTATTGAATTGTACCTATGTAATATGTGTATTATTAGTTTGTACTAAGTTACTTTTATTCATAATCTGTAAGGATTAAAATTTATAGACTTAAGTAAATAAATATGTGGATATAAAAAAATATCGTGAAAATTATAAATGATCAGTGATTCTACATCCCGCTCTAATCAAACAAATCACTATCGAGACTGAGGAATAAAATTAGATTAAAAAAATACCTTTCAGTAAGTACTTTCTGTAGAACAATCTTCCGACCTGTAAATATACATATATGTATATGGTTATCACCGCTAATTTTAGCTACAGTTGTCTTTTGCGAAGGGCTTTAGTAACTGGAAACTTAGTCGTTAACTGGTTAAATAAAACCAAATACAACTGCAGTTGCGGCTTAACAAAGCGACCAATAGGTAAAATTTCAACAAAAGCAGCATTGATAACAGGAGTAACTCTAACAAAGGCGAGCTGAAGGCAACAATGATCATAGCAGCTGCAACAATAAAACCATATCGCTGCTTTAGTTGTTGCTGCTTCATTTGAATAGCGGCAAAAAACGACTAGAGCACGAGTATAAGTAAAAGTGAAACATTTGTTTGTTTTTTTTGCATTTGAGATTCTAAAAATATAAAATATTTGCTTGCGGAGGAGTATGTATGTAAGTATTTGACCGGCCGCTGCTGTTGTTCCTGTGCGGGTCAGTTATTATTGACCTCAATTTGTGGCAGTTACTGCAAACAAAGCCATGAAATGCATTGCTTGATAGCAATAACAACAGCAACAACAAAAAGATAAACTGCAAGAAGTCTACATAGTAATAACGGTGAAAGTTGCTGCCGCCGCCATTGTCTGCAGCAGGCAAAAGCCAACGGTGAGTGGACTGAACTAAATTGCATGGCAGGACATGGCAGGACTTCGCTCGAGCAACATACTTTTTACCACGCTTACGCTTACGCTTACGTATATGTATGTGTATGTAAATATCTATGCATCTGTTGCAGCCAGCACGCTGGAAACCCAGTTTCTGTTTACATTTGTTATTGTTTGCACTCCTTTTTCTGCTGCCATGACTGCACTGTGTGTTACTTTACTCAAGCCCCCCATAAGGTCGCTTTTGTTGCTGCTATATGAAAGTCAATCGTTGCAACGCACAAACGAATGTCGGCAACAGTGGTAACAAAAACAACAATCGAATGGTTACCATTAACTGTAAGTGCAACATCAAAAAAATTGCAACAAAAAAAAAAAATTTGTGGAACAGTGTTGGAGCGGAATTCAAAGAAAGCAAATAGATAAAGGCAAAGAAAACAGCAAAAACAATCAATCACATAGCAAGTGGTGCGTAGTTTCGCAACAGATTGACAACAATTGCGTTGACCAACATGTGGCGTGGAAAATACATATCTACATGTGTACATATATATGTATGTATGTATATATGGAACAACATAGGGCAACAGGTAAACAACACAACAACGAAATTGGCAGTGGCCCACTGTAAACACTAATCAGCTCTGGAAATTTTTTTTAGGAAATGTGTGTTTAGGAACAAACATATTTATTCGAGTATTTAGCTGCTTGTTTCGACGTGTGTGAACGGCTTCAAAACGCTATTTTCACAATTTTTGAAGTGAAACTTCTTAGGCTGCGGTCTCGCAAAATGGAGAGTGAATTTCCTAAAACTGAAAATGTTACATGAGTAAGAACGAAGATCGAGTATAGAGAAGAGGAAAAAAGAAGGAAAGCGACCTATGACGGCTGTACAAAGCAATAGCACAAAAATCTTCAACGCGCACGAACATGAACATACATGTGTATGTTTGAATGCACGTATGTACATACATATGTATGAATGAACTCATTTGGCATTTCGCATGTGTGTGTTGGGACATTTTTTTTGTTGTAGTCAAAAGTTTGGTACGATACAGCAATCTTGTATTGAAAAATTTGAACGAATTATTTTTCGCGAAAAATATTTGGGTATTCACACAATTGAGATACGATTTGCATCAAATTTCGGTAAATTCCCAATCGTTTGACACTGCCTTTAAACTTGTATTTATACGGATGTTGGTAAAGAATGAACTATAAAAAACTAACCAAAATTTAATAAAATCAAAAATAATATTTTAAAACTTGTCAAAATTTGGTGCGGCTATAATTTTTTCGACTATTGTGCATAAGTTGACTATGACTACTCGGCCGTGCTGTCATAATAGCACAATGCCACTAATATTTGTGAAATATTTTATTTTTATCAGTATTTGTTTTTTAATCAATCTACATATGTTGAAATAAAGGTGAAAATAAAAGATATTTTGTCAGCTGTTCATGAAGGATCTCTAACTCATTAGTGTGCGTCTTTGCGAGGACTCTGTGGATTCTTGCGCTTCCCGTAAGGTCCTTGATCTCTGTACATCTAATATCTATATTGTACCCGATGAGGACAGTTTTATACGTTTCACATTCACCGGTTCATTTAGCTCTGTTAAAGAGCTTTCGGGTCTTTGCACTAAGTTTGGCCAATTTGTTATTCCACCATGGAGTCTGTCTGTAGTTAAGCCTAGTGACTTCTGGACAGGATTCATGGCAGGATGTCAGATCTGAAGAGATAAGTTCAAGATCGACTAAATCATTTACCTTTCGCTTACACCTTTTCAGACCGTCCTGCAGCAGTGCATCGTATAGAACCCAGTCTGTGTTTCTTGGACTTCTGTAGGTGGAAGCAGTTGGTAATGTGGTATATTTTTCATAACGGCTGTGCATGTGATCTCATACAAACACTTCTCTGGACACTTTCCATTTTCTAACGAAATAACTGATAAAAGGAGTGAATACAGTGAGATCTACAACCTCTTCCTGTATACTGTTCCAAAAAGTGGATAAGTGGAAGGTGATCCTCATTAACCATCTGTGCCAGGACCGCTGAAGCCGCCTTGGCACGTTGTAGGTTAATTAATATTAATTTTTCGAGCCGTTCGGCTGGTTACTAAGTCGAGTGTGGACATTGCCAGTGTTGGTAGGGCGGGCATAGAAAGTGTTGCCTTTTCCTGCCTTGGGTGGACGTGTCGCATCCATATTTGTAGAGCGGGCATGAGTGGTGTTGCCTTTGCCTGCGTTGGGTGGTTGAGACACCTTCAGGTTAGAGAAAATTGCAGTAAGTTACGTGATCTCGCCACTGACGTCAGCCTGATCGGCGCTATCGCCCTGCCTAACCTGTTCTGTACGGTCCCAGCACGATGAAGTGTGGACTTCCGTGCAGAGGGTCTTGTGAGATGCCTGGGCTGCTACTCCTGACTTTATGCGATAGGTGACTTGCTGTCGCCCCGTCCGAAATTAAGAAAGATTCTTCCTCTCTGCGCCGCAATCCTCTCCATCGACTTCTCATCTACGGAGAAAGTTACCATCTCTTTATAAAGCCCCAGCCCGCTAGTTTATGCCCACGTTTTGTGTAGCTAGGCGCTTCATGAGATGGTCCGCTAGTGAAACGTCCTCAGGTGGCACGTAAGAAACGCAGCTAAACGTCTTGGGGATATCACTGCCCTGTGATGCCTTCAGACCTACGCCTGGGAACGGTATTTGTCGACAAATAAGTGAAAACTCATTGCCAAATGGAACTAGGAAACGGGCTTTCGATTGGTTTAGATCAGAATAGCCCTAGAGTCGTGTACATGTGCCGTTAACTTGGCTACCAGTCAGTTTTTTGGCTTATAATATAATCGGTAAAGGTATGAAAAAAGGAGATAAAGTTGTGTCAAAATATGTTGGCAAAATTTATTGTCAATCGGTAAAGGTATGAAAAAAGGAGATAAAGTTGTGTCAAAATATGTTGGCAAAATTTATTGTCAAAATATGACATAGTGAAAACCAGCCCTAAAACTATCAAAAGATGGATGAGAATGAGAAATGTGGGCTAAAGTCTATCAAACTTCTGATTGTTTATTTTTTTCGTTGCTTTGTTCAGATCAAAACTTCACTCCGCTACGCTGATGACAATTGAAGTTTGAAATAAAATAAGCAGTCAAAAAATCCAAAAGCACCGCAAGCAGTAAGAAAGTGAAATCTCTACACAATATTATACTTGACGTATAGAATTACGTTCCCATCAATAGGAGCTGATGTTGATGCTACTACATTCAGAGATTAAAGTTATCTGAACTTTTGTTAACAACAAACTTTAACCAAAAAAACACAAACACGTTTCCAAGCGCACCCGAATGCACTTTTTAGTATTCCCTTTGCAGCAGCATTATAAATAATTTCCAATGCTTCCAGTGAACTGCAGTCACATTTCAACAATTCGTTGTAGGGAATATTGCATTTCGTTGCGCAATTTAAGTTTGTCTCGCAATGTAACGCAACGCAACGCAACGCAACAAAGCAAACAATGAAAAACAAACGAAAAAAACCACAACAACAACCCCTTGGTATTAAACGCAAGTAGTAATGCTTGGACAATGCCTGCAGCAGTTGTGTGGAGTTTTCGTTTCTAACTATCCACTTCTCCTATCCTCGGCTTGTTTCCAAACATTTTTCCTCTCGCAATCTTCCTGCATTTAAATCCAAGCTATTTTGGCGCCCCAGAATTACTAAGCGCAAGGAGAATTATAATGAGAAAAAGTATAAGAAAATAAGGCAAAAGCCTTAACAAAAAAAAAACATTAAATTTCTTGAAATTGTCAATAGAACAACTGCCATACGTATACATATCGTCGTTTATAGTACAAAACCGCGTTTCAAGGTAATGCCAAACCGCGTATGTGAAGTTGTCGAAATTATTTTCTAGCGAGTAAAAACACTCATATTTCAAAATGATTATCTTTTTTTTATAAAGCAATCGCATTTTTGTTTAATATATTTAAGGACGAATGCATTAGGATTGAGCCAAAAGCTTGTGTGAGCAAATCCAATTTTTGGCAGCAAATATCAGTTACGCGGTTTTGTATTTTAAACGAAGATTTGTATCCATTTAAAGTGTCTTGCAATATAATATAAGTAGTAAAGCTCGCAAGAGTCTGCTGTCCAGCGCAGTAATCAAATTTCAAATGCACTCTAATGTCCTTCTTCGCTTTCGCGTTGCTTCCTCGGTCGGTTGTTACAAGCGTTGTCCTGTTGCAGTTTGGATTATTTCGCAAATTCGTTGTCATTTCATTTTGTCTGCAAGTCTTAGTTTTAAATTTCTTTGAAAGTGGAAATCACTTTTTTATATTTTCATACATATTTACATACATATTTACTGTCCTACAATTTTTCCCAGTGCTGCATTTGAGTTCCTCTCCATACTTTCCTCACTTTCTGCAAGTGATTTGTTATGCAGATTTTTGTTCATATTTATTTGTTTTTTTTTTTTTTTCTGCATTTCTTGCGAGACTTTCTCTAATTCTGTAATTCGCTGTAAGCATTGACGAACTTTTTCGCTGAGCTTTTGTTATCNGAAAGTGGAAATCACTTTTTTATATTTTCATACATATTTACATACATATTTACTGTCCTACAATTTTTCCCAGTGCTGCATTTGAGTTCCTCTCCATACTTTCCTCACTTTCTGCAAGTGATTTGTTATGCAGATTTTTGTTCATATTTATTTGTTTTTTTTTTTTTTT
>NW_016176883.1:0-8906 GCF_001687245.7 Rhagoletis zephyria | reverse complement strand
AATTGTAAACGATCTGGATGTCGAAATGATCCAGGTTTCCTCTGGATTAGAATTAACAGCCGTAGCTCTCAGAGAAATGAATTTTTCATTCCAATACGCAGACATTCTCGATACTTTTCTGGAAATGTTCCCGCAAGTTTCCTTCTCATTCTGTTCTTCTTGAGAAAGTTCCCGAGAGTGTTACATTTCGTTCTCATGCAGAACTAAACCAAAACTGGAATGAGTTCTCAGTCCCTGGTGCAAACATACTGAACAAGCTTCTTATAAAAAAATCATCGTCTCTTCGAAGGGGTGTAAAACTGTGGGTCTTTCATTTATATGCCAACATCAAGGAACACACCGAATATCGGAGACAGACACTGAAGATGGCACAATGACCAAATTGATTTGATTCAAAAACAATATTTGTTCCAAAATACATCATCCTCGCAACCTATTAAAACACAAGTTTAGCATTTAAACTTGGGCTGTCCAAAGAGTGGTTTTGGGACAAGAGAAGTGACTTCTAAAATTTACAGAACAACGCACCTCGAGCAAACTCGGGGTCTTACATATTTACACTAAGGGCCGGTTTCTCCATCTCTGGTTAACACTAACTCCCCGGTTAAACATTGTTATCGACGTTCTAACTCCATGCATATAACAGGGAGTCGATAAGGTCAGTAACGATGTTTACCGGGGGATTAGTGTTAACCGGAGATAGAGAAACCGGCCCTAAATCTTAGTTACCCACTAATGAAAGGACAAGTGGGTATGAGAAGCCATATCTTGTTAAATACTTAAACCAAGAAATCAAACATGCTGTTCACAGCGAAAACAACTCGGATTCGCCAAAAAAGGAAAGAAAAGTAGAAATTACCGGAATTTAGAGGTGGAGGTAAAACCAGTATTTTTATTTTATTTTTTTTTTTGATTTTATAGTATATGGCTTTCACGCTCTAAAAGTTTTACGGATTTTCATATAAAAAAATCTCACGAGTTATTTTTTTTTAGTCTCACCAGAAAAAAACGACAAAGCATTCTTGCATTTATTTCAATCAATGGAGTTCCAGAAAAAAGTGCAATAAAAAGTAAATGAAGTATTGGAACAATTTAAGGCTTAAAACATTTATTTAAGCGAAAAAGTAACGAAATCATCTTTTCATTGCCACTCGAAAAAATTATAATTGTTTATTTTTTAATAACTTTGGGAAGTTTCCAAATAGAATGTTTATATTAGAGGCAATGGATGTTGGCATTAATAACAACATATTTGTAAAATTTTAAGAGTGTGCCACCAAATTAAAAAAATTACATTGATTAAAAGATGACTACGATTTGAGAAACTAAANCTCTAAAAGTTTTACGGATTTTCATATAAAAAAATCTCACGAGTTATTTTTTTTTTAGTGTCACTTCCTTATCTCACCAGAAAAAAAACGACAAAGCATTCTTGCATTTATTTCAATCAATGGAGTTCCAGAAAAAAGTGCAATAAAAAGTAAATGAAGTATTGGAACAATTTTAGGCTTAAAACATTTATTTAAGCGAAAAAGTAACGAAATGACCCATTTTTTCATTGCCACTTGAAAAAATCATAATTGTTTATTTTTTAATAACTTTGGGAAGTTTCCAAATAGAATGTTTATATTAGAGGCAATGGATGTTGGCATTAATAACAACATATTTGTAAAATTTTAAGAGTGTGCCACCAAATTAAAAAAATTACATTGATTAAAAGATGACTACGATTTGAGAAACTAAAATTTTATTCTTACGATTTTTTTGGCACAAACGAAATTCATTCTAAAATTTTTATACACATGAAGAAAGTAATATATATATGCATAAGGAATACTGTGTAAAAATCTTCCACGCCAATATATAATTATTTTTAAATTATATGACTTTCACGTTAAGGCGTGCGAGTAAACGTGGTAGCTGATTGCGTATTATGGTGAGGGGCATATAGTTACATACACTACTGCGGGTATATGAGCACGAGTTTTTATTTTCACGTTTTTTAGTACATATATGTAAATTTTTTAAGTTTTAATTTAAATACAATTTCGCGATGGAATTCGCTTCTTTACGCAAAACGGAAGATAATACATCGTCGATGATAACTGTGCCATCATTTTTTACCAAAAACACGTTTTGACGGNTGGCACAATCGAAATTCATTCTAAGATATTTATATACATGAAGAAAGTAATATATATATGCATAAGAAATAATGTGTAAAAATCTTCCCAGCCAATATATAACTAATTTTGAATTATATGACATTCACGTTAAGGCGTGCGAGTAAACGTGGTAGCTGACTGCGTATTATGGTGAGGGGCATATAGTTACATACACTACTGCGGTTATGTGAGCACGAGTTTTTATTTTCACGTTTTTTAGTACATATGTATATGTAAATTTTTTAAGTTTTAATTTAAATACAATTTCGCGATGGAATTTGCTTCTTTACGCAAAACGGAAGATAATACATCGTCGATGATAACTGTGCCATCATTTTTTACCAAAAACACGTTTTGACGGAAAAATACAACACGACTTGGGATTTTCTCATATGCACAAGGGATCAGAAAAAATAAAATATCTATGGCTTTTGAAGGTTTTCGACTGTTTTACAGGTTTCCGTCGTTCCATTGTATTATAAAACAAACTCGAAATGCACGCAGAGTGAGGTATGTACAGTGTATTTTACAGGATACAATGACTGAAACTAGTTTGCAACTGGTTCGCATACAGTTTGAATGATGTACTTGTGAAGTGTTATGCTTTAACATTTACATGCACATGAAATGTACTTAGGCAGGAGGTATGTAGGAGTTGGCAAACACAATTATACAAGTATATATAAAGACCGTTTTAATTTCGAGGAAAATATAAATATGAAATAAAAAAGTGAAGAGAAAAAAGGAAAAACAAAAATAAAAATAAAAAACACAAAAAAGCAGGGCAAAAAAGTGAAACATGTCGTCATTAAAAATAAGAAAAAATAAGTTTTGAACAAAGGAACTTTTTACGAGCTTAGCGACATGCTACCATAGGCACACGCACACATACACTTCCACATTGGGGACCATCAAACAAATATCACACATAAATACTACTTCAGCACAAAAGCTGATGCAGGGAAAACATAAAAAAGCTCCGATGGAATGAAGAGCACAAAGCGTCGAATAAGTCAACGACGTTTTGTCAGCGAACAAATGATGAAGCATGACCAGGACCAGGCGCACGAAATACATACATACATATGTAATATGGTGCAGTGACACAGTCGACACAGTTAAAGAGCAGGTTGTTGCTGGCGAGCAGGCGGTTGGCAAGCGGAGGAGAGGAAGAGGAGGCTGAAAATGAAAAAGTGAATATGTATGTACATGTCAGAATAAAAGTAAGTTAGACAGAAAACAGACGGACTAACAAACTCATAACGTAGTTGCTGCGCGACTACACACACACACACGCACACACACACACACACACAAATCTAACTGCTGGACAATGGATGACAAACGCAAACCGCTGAATGGTGTCCCTGCTAAACCAACCCCCCACATGGCTCTGCAACACGAACCACTCACATTTCTTGACATGCGTCCAACAGTTGGCCCAACGCGAGCTTGCAGCTGGATGTAGGATGTAGGATGTTAGGAAGCGCTGCTGGTGAGTTCGGTGCTACGGCGCCACGCAGCTGAAATGTGTATCGAAATGATGATCTAAACAGAAATAATACATACAATATAAAAACATAAATTATGAGGAGAATAACAACGACCAGTGTGTGGTATGGCCTCAGTGTTGCCACACATGGGTTTCTTCTNGGTCAATCTAAAATTTTCACTAACGTATTTTTTAATAAGACACACCAATTTTCCGGTTATATTAAATTCTGAAGGTTTTGACGATCCGAATTTAATCTTTCTCCCACAAGGCGCGCACACTTTAAATCTGTTCTCTTCGTGATTACACTTATGTTGCGGATGACTTATAGAAGACATGATGTGCAATCAAATAGCTTACACCAGAAATATTATCATCGAGAAAAATACTATCTGTTTTTCTTTTACACTAATATACAAAACGATAACTTTAGAATACTCTGTTGAACAAGAAATACTAACAATTGCAGTTAAATTTTTTCCAAATTTTAATTTGACAATATTTTAGGCATAGGAGCAGATATGATTTTAATTCCAACTGCATATTGGTGTATGGGTGCCTTCCAAAACAGGTATGCAAGCAGTTTTGGTTGGCATTTTAGTCATACCTATCATTGTTTCAAGACCACTGTGTGCTCACAGCGCTCACAATTTTCCATGTATTTTATGTGGGAAAAAAACAAATTTTCATAAAAATGGCATAAAACTCTTGAAAATCAAAAATTTGTTTTTTATCGTAAAACTGTGGTTCTCTTCAGGAGACTTCAAATATTGATATCCAATTGTTTATTTAACCATTTTTTATGATTAAAGATTTTTTTATTGGTCCCCCATTGCATTTTCTANCCGGGAATCTCCTGAAGATAAGCAAAGTTTTCCGATCGAAAAATATTGATTTTCAAGAATTCTACACTATTTCTACGAAAGGTTGTTTTTTCCCCATATAAAATACATTGAAAACTTTGAGCGCCTTGAGCACACCCTAATTTTTTATTTTTTTTTCAAAATAAAAAAATAGGGGTATAACTTTTTTTGGTATAGAACAATCCTAGGGGCTGGCGGCATTAAAAATGCGACCTTATTTTTTTTACATACATTTTTGGACCACTTTAATGTACACTCATATATATACTCAGATGTGAACAGTCAAACACGTGCGTAATAAGTTTTGTATGAAAATATTATTCTTAAATTCGAACATTTTCAAACGATAATCAAATATAAAGTATTCATTTTTACTATGCATTATTTCCCTCAGTGTACCCAACCATCTTCCAGGAAGAAGTCTTCGAAATCGAAGTCTGTGTTCGCGAATGTCTTCGTAGAAGGACAAATGGGGCCAGAATAATTATTATGTCGGCAAGTTAGAAAGCTTTAAAGGCCTTAGACTCATTTAGAATTGCATAAAGGCTTGGGGCAGCTGTAAAACTCTAAAATACCACCTGGTTCCGGGAGATGAAGGGTACATTGCAGAACTACTCAGCGGCTGGGAAGAATCTCAGATTGCTTTCCACTCAAGTCAAGGGAATGAGACAATCAAAGAGATTCATACGTCCCTCCAGGAGGAATTCCAAAAGACTTCTTGAACTTAGCCGAGATAGTCTTAGAACTCTTACTGGCATCCAGACAGGACACTGCAAGTAAAGCACAATTTGAATAAAGTAAGGTTTTCTCTAGAGATGAATTGCAGGTTTTGTGGGCTGGATTTAGCGCAAAAGATCTTCTCAGGTCGCAGCGCGAGTATTCCTAACGTAATAATAATAACAATAATAATAATACAAATGTGTAAAGAGACATTTGTATAAGCCTATACAGAAGAATTAATTTTTATACACAGTTAATTTGTTTTTATTTTACCAGCTGCATTTTAGTTGTACTAAGTAAATGTTTTGTAATCTACATTTTTAATAAACTTGACATTGAAAAATAATAATTAAAAACTCAAAATAAATTGTTGATAGGTTTTGGTCCGAGGCAACACTGTATGGGCTACCCCATATAAGCGCTTTAAATTCACTCAGCGAGTGGAACAGCCTATCCAGCGTAAAATGAACAAACCAAATGCAGATATGTGGCTGAAAGAAAGTAGCGACTCAAACCATAGCTACAATAATATTGACAACAAAAAGCAAAGCAACAAAACCTAGCTACTAGGTGGATAGTAAACATATATGTATGTATATGTAAATACAAAACAGTGACTCGACCGGAGGACAAGAAAACAAATATTCAGAAAAATTTTAACAGTAAATACTTATAACAACAATATTCACAATAATAGCGGCGGGAGCTAACCCCAATGGCCATAATAGCTATATAAACACAACAAAAATGTCCACCGAGTATGAGCAGAAATTTTCTTGAAATTATACTACACATATACTCACATACATAAAGTTTAATATGTGTAATACAGATTGTGTATAGGTTTTTTATTACTCACAGTACTCGAAAAAATGTGTCGATACACACAGCAAACTGGATATTTAATCATACGTGAACATAGACTTTCTTGCTTATACATTATGAGTATGTATGTATGTATGTATGTATAGATATTAGAGCGGGTTATTTTTTATTGACTATGCGCGTATACCATAGCAGTATTCTACATGTAATTCTAAGCAAATTTGTAGAAGGAACCATGGGTCTAAAATCAATTTTAATTTTCACAAATTGCGAAAATGTGAAAGTTTTCACTGTTGTGCCCTCTGGTGGAAGTTTTAATAAAAAAGATAAGCACAGCAACGGATTTCTTATACCAAAAAAACCCTTTTTTGCAGAACTTAAGCCCTTCTTTATGGCACAAGAAACCCATTTTCCCAATTTGGCAAACTCCAAATTGATTTTAGACCTATGGTTTCTTCGGAAAATTTTCGTAGAATCACACGTAGAATTCTTCTGTGCTATACGCATATAGTCGAAAAAATCTCCATTACAAATTGACGCGCTCCAGTAGGATTGTTCTATACCTAAAAAAAATATACCTCTGTTTTTTTTTTCTATTTTGAAATCAAAAACTATTTTAATAGTATTTTACATTAGAAAAAAAATCGTAGACATGGTATAGAATTATTGAAAATCAATATTTTTCGATCGTAAGACTTTGCTTCTCTTTAGGAGACTTAATAATAATAACAAATTGTCTATTTAACCATTTTTTAATATCAGCTACTTTTACAGGACCCCTAGGAATCCCAAAAATGCAATGGGGACCCAAAAAAATCGTTTGTATCAAAAAATGGTAAAATATATAACTCGGTATTTTTATTGGAAATCTGCTGGCGAGAAACAGAGTTTTTTCCCACATATAAAATACATGGAAAACTTTGAGCGCTTTGAGCGACCTCTAAATATTTATTGAACTCAAAACAAAAACAGTGGTATACTATTTTTCGGTATAGAACTATTCTTGGGGGTGAGCGCGTTAAAATTTCGACTTAATTTTTTTTGTTTTTTTTTACCACCCTAATGTACATATATACGCGTTTATTTATGTGCGTATGCAGTTGACATTTTCACAAATGACAGCTTGCGTATGGAAACTTGCAAACGATGGCGAGTAAATTAAGAAAAATTCTCAGTACGCTGATTTATATTGAAATCTTGTAGACTGACAAGCTGCAGCATTTAATGAAGCAGCCGTCAAGCAATCGTAATGTAACATCTGCGAATTAGGTTAACAAATAATTTACGCTTAATGGTAAATTGAAGCTTTTTTGTTAAAAATACTTTAACATGTAAATTTAATTTTTGGAAACCCTGTTTTTTTAGTAAATTTTTTAATTTAAGCAATTAGTAAAATAAATAAAACCATTTTTCAACGTATGGCAGATGTGCTTTAACTGCCCACGATCACTCATTATTTAGTCAAAAATCTTTTATAAAATAATTTTGATTTTAGTAAATATCTGGACACATTTCCACTGGTTTCAAAAGACGAATTAAGACCGGAATTTTTAGTAGGTCGCGGTACGGTTTTTTTTTATTTTAGCAACTATTTCTAATTAGCATTGGTGATATTATTAAAAGAGAGATATAATCGGCAAAATTAGAAGCTTTCCAGGAGCACTTATTTCTAGCCTTCAAAAGGGATAGGCTTTTCGAGATCAATACCTTACTCCTTTTTATTTATTTATTATCATAGATAAGAAGAGAAATAAGCAAATCCATATACTCATAGTATACAAGTACATAAATAAGCAAGTAAGCAAGCGACTAACTACATAAGTAGGTACGCTTATGAAACAAGAAAGAAAGACCAAGAAAGCTAGTAAGTATTCTGCCGCAAATGCTTATTTCCTGCTACTATTACGGAGCAAAGTACTGCCAAAGGCGTTGCACTTTAGCTGCTAGCCCCTGGTTGCTTTCATTGCTAACAATGCAATATCCTGCAATACAAATTCATATCCTCACCTCCCCCCCTAATAAAAGGAAGGTATCACTTTCGATAATGTTTGAACTTACCGAGCCGAGGCTCACATTTCAGTTGCGATTTCCTTTTGAACGCAAAATGCAACTGCAGTGCCTTCGTTCGAATGAAAGCTTCCTTTTCTGCTCTCTCTGCATTTAACATCCGGCCTATCTTCCTTCCTTCGTTGCAGTCCCAACACTCACCGTTGCATGCCACATCGTCTGCTCAACCCAATTTGAATATATGTATGTGATTGTGCGTTCATAAAAAAGCCCCATTCAAACATCTTCACACAGCCATCGCATATACACATTTTCGTCTAAGTGAGTGTGTCTCTGTGTAAATCTACATTTGTATCTGCCGGCATTCGCATTTATTTTACTTGCAGCCATATCCTTACGATACACGAATACGAAATGTCATTGACAGACGTTGCCAGTTGCAGTTAGCTGTTGGCTGCTCACTGCTGACTGTTGTTAGCTATTGGCAGCTGAACGCTGTCTGCTGCCTGCTACCTGCTGCCTGCTGCCTGCTGCTGGTTGTTGGCTACCTTCTTCCTTCGCTTGAGTCTCCTTTGCCTCTCCCTTGCCTTTGTTATCCTTGCTCTGGTCATTATGCTCAGCTCCTTTAGAATTTTTTATTACATATTTTAATGCAGACATCAGGCGCCAGCAATGTTTCTCATATTCGTTTCTTCTCCTTGCACCGCTGCATTAAGCAACATCCTCGAGAGTTGCGCGCTGTTTGGCGAATGTTGCATGCAAAGTTAGGTTGCAAGGAGAAGAAACGAATATGAGAAACATTGCTGGCGCCTGATGTCTGCATTAAAATATGTA
>NW_016176882.1:0-8906 GCF_001687245.7 Rhagoletis zephyria | reverse complement strand
GAGCTGGAGTGCGTGTCGGCGGGAGGCAAGCCAGCGGCCGAGGTGAGTGAAAGACGCTTTTATAATTTTTAAAAGTTACGTATGGGTGGAGAAAACACACTTTGCGTAATAAAGAAAACACTTATGAATTCAAAAATTTTCAAAATTTGTATGCATTTCCGCCGGAACTTATTTGGCACTTCAACAAAAATCACATCGTTCCTTTTGTACGTGTGAATAGTGAAATTCCTATTCCTTATGCCCGATTTCCACTAGGCATTAAATGGCAAAAATGACAAATGACAAGTTGGGCATTAAAAAATTTTCGTATCCATTATGTGGAAAAATAGTCATTCTGCCGTTATACTGAGTTTCGCCTGAAAAAAAATCACCCGAAAATTTGTCATCCGCCCACAGTAATAGAGCTGGGATACTATCGATAGTACCGCCACTCGATAGTTTTCGAAACGATAGTTGAAAACATCGATAGTATCGATAGTACTATCGTCGTGAAAGGTATTGAATAGCGACGGGCAAAATCTGCATATAGTTTTTTATGAAAAAATTAAATTCGGATTTTGTTTGTTCCTTATGAAGTGCAAAGAGTGAAAATGGCCATAATAATACATTTCTAATACTACAAAACAAACAAAACACAAAAGATATTCGTTTAAATTGACTACTCATACTTATAAAAGTTCAACTGAGATCAAATACGGAGGCGCATATAAAAATCCGAACAAGGGAAATTATGTATTAATATTTTACCAGGTTATAAGACAACGAATATAGCACCACAACATTTTTAGCAGTTTTGACTATTTTTTGTTTACTTATTGTCTACTAATTTTTTATAAAAGTGGTACAAAACATAGAAAAAAATACAAAATCATTAAAATTTCAAGCTTTTTAATTCGAATTTCGACAAAAATTTTGTGTAAGCAGTTTTAAAGCTTATAAAATTTTACTATAACTCAGTAAGCTTAGAGTTGCTAAAAATTTCAATGACTTAAATTTTTTTTGCCGACTGCTGTGAATTTTCTTGCATAAAAAAAATTAGGACATTAATGAAGAGACATTGTGAAGTTTCGCTAAAACCGACATCGATAGTTTTCAAAAACTATTGATAGTGGCGACAGTTTTCAACTCGATAGTAATATCGATAGTATCCCAGCTCTACACAGTAAAGCCATGGAAAAAAACCAAAAGTGAAGATTGAACCGGTTCGGGGAAAATGAAACTCGTGATAGTTCATTTCTACAGAGTATTTTTTCTTCATTTCAATGCCTAGTGGAAATTCGGCATTAAGGTTCTTCGTTCTACGTATTTATAATATTTGAACACAACATTTTGGCAAATTTTCACAGAATATTTCTTGTGCAATCCGATTGTGCTGTTAATTTTTATTATTTTTTATATTGGTAAAAAATACTGGTAAAAACTTGTTATAAAAATTTCCGGTATTTTTTAAATTTTAGTTATTTTAGCGCATTTTCGGTGAGGGCGACCCCTGCAGTTTAAAATATGCTACTGAGCAGTTTGGAGCACTCCGCATTTGACTAGATGGGTAGTGAAACTCGATGCAATCAATACATTATACTATGTTCAAACAGCCACCTAATTGGCAATTATGTAAAAACCTTTCACCAATTTGAGCCTTAATTGTTACCCAATGTATCATACAAAAATATAATTAATTGGCAATTAATTTGTGTCAGATTCTCTATGGAACCCTGCTAGGTATGTTTAATTTTGACTTGGAGGTATGTTTATTAAACAAAGAGCAATCAACTTTCTGGTCCATTTCTACAGCTGATACTCCACCAGGGATGGAAAATTTAATTATAAAATTGAAGCTAATTTACGGAAATCTACCTAAAAGTAGATAGATTGTACCTGAAAAGTAAATATGTATTTCTATATGAATAAAAATAGGAGGATAACAATTCCCATCGACGCCATATCAACTTCTGTACTCACATTAAAAAAATGTTGGCTTTGATAAGAATCTCTTCGAGCAGCGCGAGACAAAACTATACTGCAGAAAAAGTTAATCACTTTCCTCTATCTGGCGAAATCAACCACTATTGCATTACTTTGACCACCCTTCTCTATCATTAGCATGCCCATTCACAAAGAAGGAAAGCTGTTAGACCAGTTGCCCGCACCAGAAAATGGACTGAAATGTCAACAAAAATAAGAACTAATTTCCTGAGAAGTTATTTGATTGCGTTCCAAATGTACCTAAAATTGTGTATTTGTACCGAATGTACTTTCAAAGTAAATAAAGGTACGATTGTACCAGCTTTTCCATCACTGTAGGTAATCCAGCAGGTGATTTCGTAAACCTTAATCGCCTCAGCTAATTGGCTTTTTTGAACGTATTCTTAATTACAGTAGCGAAAATATCCGATTGTGCTGTTGTTATTCGCACATTTTCTGTCAGCGGTGTTTACCGACACACAACACCTACTGGAGAAGAGCGATTAAGAGCTACTGCAGTGTTCCTCAAAACTATTGTATGAAAGGAATTCCAATTTGATTCTTATCCTATTCCGGTTTCCGTTGGTGTATTTTGATACCAAAACTGCAGTTTCGGTGCCAATGTGATTTCAATTTCAGACGGAAAATAAGATTTAACAGTTTTAAAGCTTAGCTATAGTCGCTAATGCATGCGGCAATGCAGTGCAAGCGGATAAAGCAGTGCATCTACGCACTTCGTTTATTTCGGTTGTTTTAATTTATTTTCTTATCGCTTCCGTTGTATGCCTCAATACCTTCTTTGCCTAAATTTTATCGCACAAATTTTTTCTTCTTCCCCTTCGCAGATTACTTGGATTGACGGTCTGGGCAATGTGCTCAGCAAAGGCATCGAATATGTGAAAGAGCCGTTATCAGACTCGAGACGCATAACAGCCAAGTCGATACTGAAGCTGGCACCGAAGAAAGAGCATCATAATACGACTTTTACATGCCAAGCGCAGAATACAGCGGATCGCACATATCGCTCTGCCAAAATACTAATCGAGGTGTGTAAGGCGGCGGGAAATTATTTTTGAATTTTTGTTCGTTTCAATGCAAATTATCTCTTTGAATTTAGGTCAAATATGCACCCAAGGTAGTGGTAGCCGTCATTGGCGGCGCCTTGGCTGGTGGTCGCATTCTCGAGGGGTCCGAAGTTATACTATCCTGCCAGGCGGATGCGAATCCACCGCCGCAGAGTTATCGTTGGTTCATAAACGATGAATTGGTGACCGGCGATTATACAACGAAAATGGTGAGTTCTGTACATTCATTTCGCTTTCTTTTGAGGGAAAAACTCATTGCTTTATTTTATTTGCTTGCAGATCATACACAATGCCACGCGCCAGTATCATGAAGCTTCGGTTAAGTGCGAAGTTGTCAATGCGGTGGGCAAAAGCGAAGAGACTGAAACCTTGGACATCAGCTGTGAGTATTAGAGTTTTAGATATATTTTTTAGATAGAGGTGCACAGATCTGTAATAAAGAGACTTCTTTGAAGGGGGTTGATACCTCCGACGCGGTGAGAAGATATTTTCAAACGAGGCACTGAAGATGGGCCTACAATGGAACCAATTTGGGTCCAAATTAAATTTAACAACAAATGGTAAAAACTCGATGTAAAGAGCGTTCGCTCTCTTTTAATGAGTTTAACCTTCTCTAATCGCCGTCGATGAAACCTATGGTGATCCTATGTTATCCCCTTGGATTTAATTCGATAACCAGTTCTATGAAGGCTCGCACCTCCTCCCGCCTCTGGAAAATGATTTTTTCTAACTTTTTCAAGACACACATGGTGGTAGTTTCGCAGGTGATGTGCCTGATAGTTCGCGCTTTGCTTGGTCATGTACATAATTGGCTCCGGTACAATTGGACGTTTCAAAGATCCGCAGCTCGCCAAATCATCAGCCAGGTTAGTGCTCTGAAAGCCACAGTACCGAGGTTATTCTATTTTTCAATCATGTACAGCCTCAACTTACATTACTGATCGATTTTTGGTTAGGTATGGGCAAGTTTCAAGGCCTTCAGAGCAGTTTGGTTGTCACTGCAGACCACTACCTTAACTAAGTATTGCCAATAAACCTCTAGTTCTGTTTACCGTCTTGGGACCGTCAGTATATTAAATTTTTACCGAGCTTCCCAATAGGGTTTCTGGATTTCTCCATTATTTTCTTGTAGAGAAGGTACCAAAGGACATTCCAGATAAAAGTTTGTCATTTGCGCTTTTTTCTGATAACCTTCCAAACAAGTCTCTGTGTCCGGAACTCTGATCTTCGTGCCATAAGTCAAACGACTGAGGTCGACAATATCGACTCGACATATCGTCTCTTCTTGCTCTTGGAGTTTGTAATCCCGGGGTGAAAAATCCCACAGGACACCGTTCTTATTGCCGTTCTTATTACATACAAGGACCTTATTGTTGTGACCAAGGTTCTACGCTGAAATGCTACAGCAGAATGTGCAATGATCACAGGAAATGCCGGTCTCAAACCCCAAGACGCTGACCGACAATTTTAAGTGCCTTTGAAGTTGTGTTACTTCCGGGAAGGTTTCGGACCAAAAAATTGAGATTTTAAAACCTATCTAGAAACTTAATTTTTTAATTAAAATAATCTTTTTTCTTTCAGATGGTCCTATCTTCCGACACCGTCCCATCTCTGTTGAGGCAGATCTCGACACCAATGCCAATTTGCGTTGCGACGTGGATGGTAATCCGACGCCAGAAATCGAGTGGATCAACGAGAATACCGATCAGGTACGTCCATATATTCGTCTCAAACTACAACTTCAAATGATTATCTCTCACATAACTGTGTAAAATGTTCTCTCATTAATATTTACTAAATTATTTCCAACAGGTCGTTGGCACTTCGGCGAATCTTACACTTAAAGTGACTGCTGAGTCTGCTGGCCGTTACTACTGCAAGGCAATAGTTTCCGGATTTCCAGAAATAGGCGCCGAGGCAACGATTTTCGTTAAGCGTGCACCGATTATCACCTCGCATAAGGTGCAATTCGGTGCTGTGGGGAGTCGAGCGAAAATCGATTGTGTGGCTTTCAGTGTGCCCAAAGCAGAGCAGATTATTTGGTCATTCGATGGCAAGGTGATAAATATGAGCACTGCCGATCCAGATATATACATTTTCGAGGAACAACATCTGCCAGAGGGTGTGCGCGCAGCGCTAATAATCAAAGAGAGTCGCTCCAGTCATTATGGTCGCTACAATTGTACGGTGATGAACTCGTATGGTAGTGACTCATTGTTGATCAATTTAAGACCAGAACGTGAGTTTTAGAGATTGAAATGAGCTTTTGTGTTGTTTTTATTATTGAAAATTCTTTTCCAATTGCTTTGCCAGCTGGTTCAGTGCCCGTGCTGCTTGTCGTTATGGGCTCACTCTCCTCGGTCGCCATTGTAATAATGATTGTGATGCTGGTGATTGTTTACATGAAACGCAGTAATAAGAAACCCATGCCGGCGGATGTCATACCGGAGGCATCGCGTGGTGGTGATAAACTTTCCGATCTGAAGAACGAATTACGCAGCAAAGCTTATGATGTTGATTACTCAGAGGCGGGCTCTGATGGTTTGGCGATCAATCTGACGCAAACATCCATGCCTGATGTACAAATGAAGGGCGCCACGCTGGGTGTGCCACTGGCGGGGCCAGTGAAGTTGGACGACAGGTGAGACTCAGCGCATTCCTTTTATGGCAAGTGCGTTTTAATAAAATAATTTTTATTATACAGGTTCTCCGGCGAATTCAGTTACAGCCGCCAATGCCACATCAAAAATTTGAAGAACAAAGAGACTGTCAACGGTTATGCGCCCTATTTTGAGTACGCGCTCGACTATAGTGCTCCCACGGAGAGTGGCAAGCCCGGCGGCACGGCTAACAGCAATGCCAATAAGCCCCAGTCCAGCACAATCAACTCGGCCACTTTGCCGCACTACACAAATCCCGTCACAACAACTGGCAACCTCAGCTTGCCACGCAACCGCAACGATATGCAGCAGCAGCCGCAGCAGAGCACCGCACAAATGGGCAATGGATTCCTAGGTAAGCTGAGGGACTCTTTTATATTTTTTTGCGCTTACTAACAGAGTATTCTAATTCGGCTCGTTTAGGCGGTCAATCGCTTCTCCAAAACGGCATTGACAGCCGCTTCAGCGCCATCTACGGTAATCCCTACCTGCGCTCAAACTCATCACTGCTGCCGCCTTTGCCACCACCAAGCACGGCCAATCCCGCCGCCACACCTGCGCCACCACCCTACCAACGTCATCACCACCATCCCAGCGGCCAGCAGCATACGAACATGAACGGCGGTATTGGCGTGAATGCGTTGAAGAGCTACAGCGCCGCTGCGGTTGGCATTGGTATTGGAGTCAATAGCAGTAATGGTGCTGGCAGTGTAAGCGGTAGCAGTTCGAATTTGACAGCCAGCAGCAATACGTTGGCGGCAATGACACCGCTCACACAAGCTGCACCCGTTTCCAGCGCCACACCGATAACCACAACGACGCCAGTGGGAGTGTCGGTGGCGATGGCGCAAAGTCCCTCCGGCCAATTTATCCTACCATCGAATGGCAAGTCGAAGAATGGCGCCTTGGCTACGCATGTCTAAGAGAAAGCGTAGGCGCTTGCGCCATCCACGGCACCTTTCAAGCACGTACACAACAGCACCCTGTATACAATTTTGAAGCACATTGTACTTTAGTCGCGCACGCTACCCAAATCCAACCGCAGCATCAAAAGCAGTTAGAAGATAGTACACGCGTCCTTAAATGTCAAGCTACGCACATGCGCATCCGCATTCAGATATTTATGTGTGTATGTATTTATATATGGATGTTGTATGTATGAAGATATATGTACATACATACATACATACATATCGCTGCCTTAATATAGAAAGGCCCTATCTGACATCGTCGCTGATATACAAAAAGCCGTAACTAACTAAAAATCGAAAATTTACGTTTTAATTGATTATGATGCATTTGATCGCATTATATGGCCCCAAATCATTTTATGCAATAAAAGATTTTAGTTAGTTACGGCTTTGTGTATTTCAGCGACGATGTGAGATAGGGCCTTTCTATATTAAGGCAACGATATGTGTTTGAGGATGTGGCCCTAAATACATAGATACATATACATATATAAATTGTGTATACATATATACATATATCTAAGCCAATCTAGGGGTCAGCTCATTCTGAGTAACTGGCCTGCCCATATCATTAGCGTATCTGTAGCATAAATTTTTAAACAAAGTGTATAGAAATTGTAAATTGCTAATAACTGAGAAAGCTGGCAGAGATTTTAGTCAATTAGAGCAAATTGTAAATTTTTAACGATAAATTTTAGAATACTAGGAGATGTGATGAACTAAGTATGTTTATGAAAATAATCAGATGCCCTAAAAGGTAAAATAAAATAAAAAAGTATGCTTAAAATTAAAATTTAAAAAGTCAAATAAATAACTGATATAAAAATATAAAAATTATGATGAAATACATTAAAATGCACTGAAATAAGTATAAAGAACTGTAAAATAAAATAAAAATAAATACATTTAAAAAAGTATAACAATGAAAAAAAATGAATAAAGTGATAGAAAAAGTATTAAAAGGAAAATAACTTAAAATCCAATTTCAAATGCAAGGAAAATTTAAAAGAAAAAATTTAAGTAAAAATTATAACGAAAAAAAAAATTTTTATTAAATGAAATTAATATAAATTAAATTAATTAATAAATAAGACAATTAAAATATAATTTTTACTGAAATATAATGGATAAACATTAAAAAAAATTTAAATACAAAAATAAATTTAAAACTAAACCAAATATATAATATAGTAAAACATAAATCAAAAATGTAAATCAAATAAAATTAAAAATTCAAATTTAAAAATTTCAATAAATTAAATCAAATTATTACTTAATATAAAATAAAAGTAAAAAATTTGGTTCCATTGAAAAACTTAAATAAAAAGTCGAAATACATATAACTTAAGTTAAAAATTAAATTAAACAAACTAAATTAAATTCAAACAAAGCATAACAAGCAAAATAAAATTGAAGTAATAAATAAAATTATATCGAGTTTAACTAAATTAAAAACAAATAAAAGAAAACATTAAAAAAACAAAAAAATAAATTTAAAGAAACCGTAACCGTCATTTTGATCTGAAAAATAACGAAACCGAAACCGTTTCAAGCACAGGAACCGGTTCCAATCGGTTTCGAGAAAACTATACAAATCAGCTGCAGGATCAGACAACCACAAACTTCGTTTTCTTCAGTAGCATAACTGTGCCGTTACAGGATCAAGAATTTCGTCGATGCTTTTGCAAATCTCCGTTGTGGCAAAAATGAGATTTGGTAACCCTGAACTATCAAGGCAATGCCTTCAAAGGAAACGGGTTTTTCGTTCTCCTGTAAAATTTGAGCTCGGTATGATATGTAAGTTGTTTAAAGGGCGAGTGTGTTATTAAAAAATTGTGAGTGTATTGCAACTTGAAAGCAAATTCTTGATCGTGTAACGTCCAAGTAAAACAAAAGAAGCGATAATTTGTGTTTATACGTTCAAAAAATTGTTTTCAATTCGCTCACACGTAGGAATTGTCATATGCAGGGATTTTTATTTTGTTTTTTTTTTTCATATTTTTTTAATCACATAAATTTGAAAGAAAAATTTGCCTTCAAGCTAATAGACAATTTGCAAAGTGTAAGTGTGAGTGATTCACAGCCTTTCCTTTATGTGAATTTAAATTAACCTCTAAGTTTAATGTCCCAAAAAAATTTAGCAAGCTTTGGAAGGTACATATTTATTTAATAAATAATTTTTTTTGTTTGAAACCTGTTTGGGTGCGTCTGCATGTGCAAAAGTTTCA
>NW_016176881.1:0-8906 GCF_001687245.7 Rhagoletis zephyria | reverse complement strand
AAAAAAAAAAATTTGGTCCTACTAGGATTCGAAAAAATTTAAATTTTTTTAAATGCTGAGAGTTGGACCAATTTTTTACTTGAAATGCGATCAATTTAACATTTATTTGAAACTTATTCATATAATTTCATAAACTGGCGGAGTTATACATAGTTATAGCTGGTCAAAAAAAATCTGCGACTTAAAAAAATTAAATTTTTTCAAATTCTGGTTGTGTCTAGGGGTCACGGTTTTTAATATTGAAAGTTTCGTGGCTGAACAAAATAAAGGGGTGCCCTGAGGACAAGCCTCATACATAATTATATAGTTATTTGCATTAGGGTGGTCCAAAAATATTTGGGAGGCTGAAGTGTGAAATTTTAACCTCTTCAGATTTTTATAAAATTTTTGTTAAAAAAAAATATAATTTTATTTAGAACTGCCCAAAGCCCATGATGTTTACCATGTATTTTATATGGGGAAAACACTTTTTCGTAGAAATGGTATAGAATTTTTGAACACCATAATTTTTCGATCCGAAAACTCTGTTTCTCATCTGGAGACTTACAGGGCAATTCTGGCTAAGAAAGTAAAACGTCTTTCGAAAGACAGATAAATAGTTCGAAGGACTTTTGTCATTCTAGCACAAGTCTTAGAAAAAATTGCGAAAATTTATTTTGAGAGGAAGCACTTGTATGTATATTATTTAGCTCGCGTCGCCCTAACAGTTGCTATGGCCGAGTGAGCAGAGCACCGGCCGAGTTCGAGTTCTTTTTTTTTCCTTTTTTTAATTTAATTAACATTTTTTTCTTTTTTACTTTAATTTTTTTGTTTTTTTAGATTTTATTATTTTTTTTACAGAATATGTATATATATTTTTGAATTTAATTTAATGTTTGGCACTTTTTTATGTATTTTTTTCTTTTTTAATTAATACGTAAATTTTTTAGATGTTATTATTTTAAATAGGAGAATATTTTTTTTTTAATGTCATTTAAGTTTTAGGCACTTATTTTATTTTGTTATTTTATTTTATGTTATTTAATTTTATTTTTATATTTTTTTTTAGTGAAATGTTCTTTATGTTCTTAGATTCTATTGATTATAAAAGAAAAATATTTTTTAATTCAATTCAGTTGCCAGGATCGCCCTGTTATAATAATAATACCTAATTGTTTACTTAAAAATTTTTCTAAAACTAACCATTTTTTACAGGTTCCCCAAAAACCCAGGAAAAAATGCAATGGAGGGTTCATAAAACCCCGTTAGTACTAAAAAATGGTAAAATAAACAATTTGGCATTAATATTGGACAACTTTATGAGCTTTGAAGCAGTTCTAAATATAATTTTTTTAACAAAAAAATGCTTTTTCATTCCATTTAGAAAAATCCTACATTTTAAACCTTTTTTTATACCACCCTAATGTACATAAATACATTTATACATATGTTTCTATCCTTGTGGCATGCGGCATATCTTGCCCTGGCATGCAGTTTGCGCGCAAAATACTTCAGCTCGGTCGTGAAGCACTAAAAATTTATAGCTGCCACAGAAAAAAAATAATGGTTCAATTTTTTATGGCAAATAGTTTGCGAATAGATTTCATATTTAATTTTTTATTGCTTTTTTCTGCTCATAATTTTTTCTTTTGTATTTGTAATTGATTTTTTTTTTATTTATTTCACCATCAACTTTCTTCCATATTCACTCGAAAATTTTTTTATCTTAAAACTCTTTAAAAAGTTCACCGTAATCGTAGCTGTTACTAAGGGGCTTCTTTGCATACCTTTAATATATTTTTATAGTTATTTTTCATCGGAGTGCTTAATAGTAATTTCTTTGCACTTTTTGTGATTTTATTTTTCCCGCATTAGCCCACCAACAGTGTCGCAGTCGTGTGCGTCTTCCCTAAAAATTGCAAAGTCAGCACTTATTTGGCGCCAATAATTTTGACACAAGTCAAGCGAGCGATCGAATTACGAACTGCAAAGTATTGACTTCAAAGTATTAACTTCAAAGTACAAACATAGCTGCATGAATGTAAATGCGAAGTCGCTACTCCTTCGGTATGCTGAATATATGTTTTTTTTTTTGTATAAAATTTGTCTTGTGCTTAATACTCGTATTTTTTTACAATACATATCAAGAACTTATTTTCAAAACCTTATAGGAATACATACTTCACTTGCAAAATAATAGTACATATTTACATACATACATACATACATACTTATGTATGTACATACATACGTGTACTGGCTGATTTCAGGGATGGCAATTAATGATGAAAATTTGCAAATGGAATGTTTGATGATAAGTCCTCGATATGCCTTAGCACAAATGCCTTAAAAATATGGTCTCTGAAATTTCGTATATTTTCTATTTGCACTTAGAAATTAAAAATATATATATATGTATATGGAAAACGGTAAAGAGCGGAGCGCTGCCATTTGCACAGCTCTTTTTGCGGCGTAAATAGCTTTAGATACTATTCGGTGTATGTATTTACATATATCAGGGACCGAACATAACAGTTATTGATGAAAAATGTCATGAAAAAATTCACTATGAAGGAAATCTTCTACAACTAAGTGATACATACCAATCGATTTTTTATTTTCAACGAGATTCAAATTTGAAAATAAAATTATATTTGCAATTTTTAAGTATGCAAAATTAAAAAATAACGATAATTTTGGATTTTTATATTATAAATCCAAAATAACAATTATTTTTCATTTTTATATTATATGTCTTAGATAACAGTTATTGAAGACTTTTATTTATAAAAGTCATTAATAATAATCGGACAGTGACTTTTGCTTTTAAAAGTCATCAATATAAATGAGTTACCGACTTTAATTTTTTAAATCATGCGCATAAAAGTCAGTAACAGGTATCAAATATCGTCGATTCAACTTTCTCTAAATTACCTTTGCATATTAAGCAGGGGTGTTTTCCCGATTTCAAACGATTTCGACAATAGGCGGAGTTAGACTTAATGATATAATTGAACCAAGTTTGGTAGATGTCGATAAAGTGATTACCGAGGTACACCTTTGTAGTCATAAAGTGGTCTATAGCAGTGTCGTTTGTCTATATATGCGTTTCGACGCATTTCGCGTCCTCCTCAGGGGGGTCTCTTTGTATTAAAATGAAATGAAATAATTTAAATTTTACATTTAACATCTACCTGACATTTATTATTAATAAAATTTATATCACAGGAAATAATTTGTACATAAACAGTGTTTATTAAACACACATCACATGTTTTGTTCCTCTTGTTCATCTTTTGCTGACGTCCATTTCTATTTTGAATAACAGCTGTGTAAGCGCTGCATGTGTTATCCGCGTCTTCTTTAAAATTCATCGCATTGCTAAGCTGTTGCTGTATGCGGAGACTTCCATTGTTTTTGCTATTACTTAATTTTATTTCCATTAAAATTTATTTAATTAGACCTCTAATTTTTGAAATTCGAAAGAAATGTGCAAATCTAGTGACCTTTCCAAATCATAGATATGTTCATAAATCTACTTGGATTCCACTTTTCAAACTAAACTCTTCCTAAATCTCTTCCATATGACATTGTGATATATATTACAACTAACAGATGAATTAAGCTGAATTTGATTTTTGGCTAAATTTGTTCTGGCAACCCTTCTAAATATATTTCAGAAATAAAAACCCTTCAAACCCATTTCGATTGATGATACCCATATATTAATAATTCATTTAACTTTTTAAATAAATTGAATTTAACTTTTTTAACAAATGGCTTGAAGATTAACAGTATTTCGTTTGACACCCTGAGAAGCCTTAGGAAAATTAAATAATTTAATATTTAGGTACTGACTGAATTCCATGACGTAGCTCGAAAATGNATATATTAATAATTCATTTAACTTTTTAAATAAATTGAATTTAACTTTTTTAACAAATGGCTTGAAGATTAACAGTATTTCGTTCGACACCCTGAGAAGCCTTAGGAAAATTAAATAATTTAATATTTAGGTACTGACTGAATTCCATGACGTAGCTCGAAAATACGCTACATATGTACATTAGACTGCATCACTCCCCATACAAAAATAATCGGTACTGTTTTCCATTGGAATAATAAAATCTATTATATTTTAAAACGTTCACCAAAATATTTCGGAAAAATATAAAGATTTACGAGAGCTGGACCGAATTGAAAAATACCTGCAAAAATTGAGTTTTTTATGAATNTTCACCAAAATATTTCGGAAAAATATAAAGATTTACGAGAGCTGGACCGATTGAAAAATACCTTGAGTTTTTTATGAATGAAAATTGTTTCTTAAAGATGTTTTTTGAAAAAATCCCCTCAAATGACAAAACAGTTTAAGCTTTAAAAATTTGCAAAAAAAAAATTTTAATTAAAAAAAGTTTTGAACGGAATCGTAATAATGAGATTTTTGATGCTATTTTTTAACTTTTTTCAAAGATTGGTATAAGAAAAACTTGAAACTAAACTCTTCCGATTTAGACTTGTGAGGTATCATTCAAAGTTGAATTAAGTTAAAAAAAAAAATTGGACACGAATGGCTTTTTTTTGCACATAAATAAAAATAGTGGGAAAATACCTTTCTACCGAGATTCCACAAGTCTAAATCAGAATAGTTTTGGACCAGTTATTTAAGTTTTTCGTTAATCAATCTTTGAAAAAAGTAAAAAAAACATCATCAAAAATCTCATTATTACGATTCCGTTGAAAAGATTTTTAAATATTTGTATGCAGATTTTTTAAGCTTAATCTGTTTTGTCATCTGAGGGGAGCTTTTTCAAAAAGTTCTTTAAGAAACCATTTTTATTCATAAAAAACTCCATATTTGGAGGTATTTTCCAATCGGTCCAGCTCACTTAAATCTTAATATTTTTCCGAAATATTTTGGTGGACGTCTAAAAATATTATGAATTTTGTAATCCCGGTAATTTTGTAATCCCGCAACTTTTTTTGGTGATGCAGTCCAATGTACATATGTAGTTATAAACTTTCCCCATTTTCTCTCCACCTTCGCCCAACTGCACATTTCACCACGAAACTGAATACAAAAGAAGTCAAAACATTTTGACCTCTTCCGTTAATTGGTTTCCCCCACAAATGTTGGTGCAATTAAGCGCAACACAAAACATATGTTAATTACAAGAAGTGACAACAACAACAACAACCAAAAATGCATAATAAAAAGTACAGCTGTGCACGCAAGTATTTAGTACACGCACACCTACAGATGTACTTATGTATGTACATTAGAGTGGTTCAAAAATACACAGGGGGAAAATAAACTTTTTGGAAATTTCCTGCTGCCACCCTCAGAATTATAGAAAATGGAAAACAAGTAATTTTTAAGCAACAAAACAAAACCGAATTCAATTCTCATATAAATAATTAAGATCAACGTTAATTTCTTCATTATCTAATAGTCGGATTTAAACCAAATTAGTATGAGACCAACTGTGATTGGACACCTTTCTTTAAAAAAAAAACACATAAAAATCGGTTTACGTGGTCCAAATTCATGCGGTAACATACATAAAAAAAACTATTCCGACGAATTGATAACCTTGCCTTTTTGTGAAGTCGGTTAATAAATAATCGTTTTTTTTTTTAAATCGGTTTATATAATTTATTTGACATTTAATATAATCGTATAGCACCGTGCGACAGTCAGTTTTACACACGCAAAAATCAATATTTTAGCGAAACTAGAGGACCAAAGTAGTAAAACTGCGTTTTTATTTTTTCTCAAATTTCAAAGTTATGATTAATTCAAATAATTATTTTAGAAATTCAGTGCAATATGGAATAATAATAATATTCAATAAAAAAATCTGTAAAATTAAAATAAATAAAATTTTTGGTGCATAAGGGCGAGTTCGTATTAAAAAGTTCCTTTTAAAATTTTATCTTTAAAAAATTTACACTTTTTTTCTTTTTTAATTTTATTTTAAGGACTACTATATACACACATCAACATGCTTAAATTTCGTGCTTATAACTTCATTAGCTTAAAAAAAAATAAAATTACCTAAATGGTCCTTTTCAATACTTATTCGTCCTTAAGAACCAAAAAAACTTCAATTTGTTTAACTTCTATAGAATTTTCTCTTTCATTTGGTACCCAAATTGTGACTCGGAAAAAAATTTGGATCACCCTAATGTATGTCGATACCTACATATGCATACGCAAAACACATAAAAAATGCATTAATATTGAAAATTATCAGCGAAAAACACATTTCAATCAGCTGGAAATACATTATTAAATTGAGGAAGCAATGCTTACGCCAACAGCAACAACAACAACAACAACAGTAACAGCAAAGTGCAAAACTAAACGAAACTTCCAAGCGAATAACAATACAAACAACAACAAAAGTGTCGGCTTCAATAACACAGCCACCACAGCTGGTGACGATGGAGGGAGCAATGAGCCATAAGCATTCAATGGTGATTAGCAGTCGTCACCGCAGCCACCAGCTTTGCTTGCGGCGTTGGCTGCTCTTTTGAGTAGCATCATCAACAACAGCCAAACATTTTCCGCTTTGAACTTCACTCCCCATCCAGCCAAAGTATTTCGCCATACTGCACCCATTAGCAGCTGCTGGTTGGTTGGTGTTGCATGCAGCAGAGTGCAGAATGCAGAATGCAGAATACCGAATGCCTCATAAAAACCCAGCCGACAACTCCAAAGTGAAAACCACAAATGTGGCAAATTCCAAGGCAAACGCTGCAAAGCTTAAACGCAGCCACATGGTTTGGAATTGGACGGACAACTGGTTTAGTGACGGAGACTGGTGAGGTTGACTGGATGGCGGCCTGGATGGGAGGCAACCAAGGCATTATTGTTGTTATTGTTTATATAAGCGGCATGGCTGTAGCATATTGAAACATCTGTTGATAATCAAGCGCATAAAACAAAAAAAAAAAAAACAACACACACACACAATAAACAACAAAACTAGCAAAGCGAAGTATGAGTGATGCCAGCGCGGCGAGGAAGTGATGGCATCAGCAACGCCAGAAGTGGCCACAAGAAATCTTGAATACCACAAGTGGCATAAAATGCGCTCGTAAACACACTTGGAGGCCGGCAGCGACGAGCGAGCCATTGATGGCTATGAATTTAAACAAAAAAAAAAAAAACAGCGAGAAAGAAATCACAGCAACACCAACAACAATTGTTGTGATTTACCAAAATGCAACGCTTGCGTGTTGCTGGAAAATCAAGAGGCGTGTGCGCGCCACTCCGATCGAAAGCACTTCTGTTTGCTGCTTAAGTAGTAAAGGAGGTAAATAGCGAGGAGAGTGGCGGTGAAGTTAGCAAAAGTTATCACAGCACTCATAAGGAAGGAAACGCTACGCTCGTAAAGTGCCAACATTTGGTCGCACAATCAGCCATTGAAGATGCGTTCGTCGCCTCCTCCATCTGTGTGGCGGTACTGCTGGCTCTTGATAAGTGTTTGTGCTTGAAATTAATTGCACCAATGCTATGAAATGCTTTGTTTTTTTTTTATTATTATTTATTTTTTTATTGTAAGTTTTTTTGATATTCCCCATAATTTTCGCCATATGTTTGCTCGTAAACACCGCACATTGTCTGAAATGAGTAATTTCATTGCTTATGCACACACATTGCGCTTTTGATTTTTGCGTATTTGGAATTTTTGATTTAATTTCCAAAAAGGAGAAATCTGCTTTTGGCGTATGAACTTTGGACTTGCTTGTTGTCACTGTAAATTGCTAATTTCTGCAGGAAACTGCTGTACTATGCTGCCTGAAGAGGGGGCTGTTGTTTGTCAAATTTACACTCTGAGAAAAAACTTTCTAATTTTTTTTTATATTTCACTCGTCTGCAGTGTTGCGGAACCAACAAAAAATTGGCCTTGTAGTATTCTTTATTATAGAGAAATTTCTGTATTGAGCCTCATTCTCGGGATTTCACAGCACGCCTGGTTATTGGATGATCTGGCAGCTTCGAGAACTTCCGAAACTTCCATGATAATTTAGGTTATACATACAAACAGTTACTAAGAAAAGTATTTTTCTTTTGATTTTTTTTTTAAGGTATTCAATTTTTTTTTCATAGAAAACTACTTTCACTAGCTTTTTAAATATAACATAATATATGTAATATATACAAAAAAAAACATGCAATTCAAAATTTAAAATTTTCATCAAAATTTCAAACTTTTTAATCAGTATTTAAATAACATTGATTGGAATTTTTTTTGCGAGGAAGAAGAAAACTCTAATTTTTAATGAAATTTTGCTGATTTTTTCTTAATTTTGTTCGAAGTTGTATGGTTGTATGGTTTTTAGAATGGAATGAGCAAAAAATTAAGGAAAAAATTTAACATATTCCTGCTTTTGTTTGACAAAGGAAGAGAATGTTCTCCTTCCTTAGCCGCAGAAGGAGGAAGGTTTTCTTCAATACTAAGGTGTCTCAAAATGCGGAAAGCCCAAGCTCGATTGCACTGTGGTTAAAAACTGGAATTTAATGCCCATAATTACGGTGACCATATTTATGAGAGCCGAATACGGGACAAAAAATAATTTTGGAAATTTTTTCCACACTGTTTTCCCTGAAACAGTATCCTTATAGAAACATCACAAATTTGTAGGATAATTTTCTCGAGATTTTTACACCGTAAATTTGTTAAAAAGAATTCGTTAAATTGTANCAATTTTTTTGTGTTGACGGTGTTACGCTTTTGTTTCACACAAAGTAAGTATGTTCAACTTTTTTTTTGAAAGAGAAGCAAATGAGCAGCACTTTCCACTCGCTCCTTATTATACTCAATTTTAATGAGTTACAAAACTGCAAACCAAATTTTTTCTAAAGACCCTAATTAAAAAGTTTGAAATTTTGGCGAAACATTGCAGAATTAATTTTT
>NW_016176879.1:0-8907 GCF_001687245.7 Rhagoletis zephyria | reverse complement strand
TTGGGAATGCGTTGAAATTATTTTAAGCTGTACTTAAATAGAAAAAAAATATGTCTAAAGAGAGTTACGTTTATCTGTGATAAGCTCCGTAACAAAACGCAATATTTCAACTTGAACTGTTTTTTAGATATTTAATTCCGGAAATGTATCCACCCCCAAATGTATGCCTGTTTTTATATAATATGTGAGATATTTTAATATTTTAATAGGACATAACAGTTATAAGTTTTATCGCACAAACGTTGCTCCATAACAGTTATTAGATGAGAAATATTTTTTATTTCGTCGATAAGAGTTATAACCCGTTCATTCTTTACGTTGCCTGATAACTGTTAAGGCGGAAAAATATTTTTTCCGTTTCCTAAAAGAGTTATTTCCCAACGTTTATTTTTTACGTTGCGTGATAAGAGTTATTTTACAACGTTTATTTTTTACGTTGTCTTGTAAACGTTGTTAGATTAGGATATTGATGAAGATGAAGATGGAGAACCAGATAAACATGATGAAATAAAAGTGAGAGAGTGAAGTAACTCTTATCCGACAACTTAAAAATAAACATCGGGCAATAACTGTTATCAAGCAACGTAAAAGATAAACGTTGGCAAATAACACTTATCGGAAACGGAAAAAAAAAATTTCTCGTTTAATAACTGTTATGAAACCACGTTTTCGTTAAATTTCAGAATTTGGGCAACGTTTTTAAGAAAGAGTCTGAGTATGCATTTTTGTAGCACATTAAATTCTAGTAGAACAAAGTACAAGTTTTAAATGGCTAAAAATTACGGTTGATTTTTTAGAATTTTTTTTTTGGTCCNTAAAGCATAAAATGGACCTTAACATTCTGTAAACGAATCCATCAACTCAGAGAGGCGGGTGGCATGGTTGTCCCACCCGTCACTCTTGGAAAATGTATATTATATACGCATGGATTAAAATCTGAGAATGAAAGAAGGGCTGACATTGCTCGACGAAATTTCGAAAAATCAATACCGAAGGCCACCATTTTTCAAGCACAGATTCATGTAACAGAAATTTTTAGCAGATAATGCCTTATAATTGGGGGGGAACATCTTCAAAATAAAAATTTCACAGAGGAGGATTGCACGGTAGAATCGGTCAAAATAATTGTATGTGTTTTTCTACTTACTTTTTAGGAGATAATGACCAATAATACTTCTATTAAAATCATGTTCGTAACATTTTGATGCACCAGTTACCAAGTAGGTTCACATCAACACTTTTTTAGAAAAAGGCACGAATGAACTGTGTGGGGATTAGAAGAAGCTAGGTGGACAAAAGTATATGTTCAATTTCAATCTAATAACGGTACCTTTGAACGAGAAATGCTAGCAAATAAGCAGTAATTAGACTTGAAGGTTAGTTTTTCTGATAAGGTCCAATCAATTGGTTCGTGAACGGCTTCAATCTTTCACACAGTATCATCAATAGGACCTTATACGCAATACTAAAAAGGCTTATTCCGCGGTAGTTAGTGCAAATGGCGGCATCTCACTGCTTAAGGATTGGAAAAATTATACTGAGATGCTCAAAGAATGTATTTATCATACCAAATTCTGCTTAAATGCTGGCACATACGCCCTACCAACACTTCGCCACCGGCTTTGAACAGCTCAGCCGTCGGCTCCGGGGACCTTGTTGTTCTTAAGCGCCTATAAAGGGTCCGAACATTCGAAGTGCATACCCGTAAATCCGTCCTTATTTCGTGAGCGAAGGTCGTCAAAGTTTGCGCGCCATTTTGGTATTTTCTTGGAAGGCGTGGGTCACGAGCCCAGCGCGCGACCATTAGTGGGATGAGTGGCTTTTCAACCGGATACAGTTTTATTTATATAGCGAACCGCTTGTTGCAAAACGGACGCACGCTTGCAGCTGCCCCTACTGCACTGTGAGCCCTTAAACCGAATAAGTCGGAGTGGCCTCACCGAAGCTCGCTCTCTTTCTGCCGCGACTCAAGGCTCCACTCGGGTTGGTTACCGCACGACGAACCGCTTTAACCCTTTGCACTCCATCCACTAAATTACAAAAATGAATAAATCAACATTTTTCAGATATGACAAATTTGATGCAATTCAACAGGACTCATTTAATTAACCGGCTTTGGTAAAGGGAACAGGAAAACAGATAAATGGAGAATGTGTAACCGTAGCGTTCTTTTTCACTTCCATTGAAACTATCTGCAGCTTACCATCAATATTATAATTTAAGCTTCCCACAGCGAATTTGGACGAAAATATGTAAGTTTTGAAACCCCACTTGGGGAGGATATTGAGAAATCGGAGGTGGAAATTTTGCTGTTCATGTTTTCAAAAGTGGAACAGTGTCTGTTTTCCATTTTCTCCTTTTAGAAGTATTTTAAAAGCTGCAGTCGGTGTTTTATTTTGTTTTGAAAGCTTAATTTGAGAGCTTAATAGTAGCCCAAGAATCTACATACACCTTTACATATATGCCTACGACTACTTCAGTGTACATACATACATTTGTCAATATTTTTGCACGACTGTATTCGGCGGTGTCTTTGATTCTTCATATTCTTATGTCATCTTAAACATACAGTAATAAAATTGCGAATGCATTTATAAAATAACGGCTATTTAAATTACGTAATAAATAGTTGCTTTGATCATATATGGAATTAAGTCAAGTCGAGTCGGAAATTGAAAGCTGACAAGCAATTGGGGTATGAGTTTTGTAGCTGCCATAAAGTTAAGTACACATTTTGGTATTAAGCAAATTTGGCGTTATTGCCGTTGTGTTATTGCACCCCCGCAGAGCCAGCAAAAGCATACACAGTTACATGCTCTCAATTGACTGTCTTTTTATGAACTTTATGTGACTCTCTCTTACTGAATACCCAAATCATTTCAAGTCACAAATATAGTCACTAATTTCTAGTCTCAAATTTAGTGGCTCGAGATGAGATTGACTTAGTGAATACCAGGGTAATAATAAAATAATAAACCCTCATATGATGATTATGTTTGCCATAAAATACCAGTTTTTAATCTTCTGCTATCAACATAAGATTTCATCAACTTGAAATTTTGCACATGCGTTATTGAGAGCAAATGGCTACTTTTCCGCATCATCAGAATATGATCAAAAGAAAAAATATCAGATTTAGCCCACCCTAATATTTATGTACATATGCATCTGCATACTTTATATGTAAGCATAAGTATAAGTATTAGACACATGTTGAATATTTAGACAAAATTACATAAAAGTATTATTACATAAATATGTATAGGTATGAGTAATATAAGCGAGCAAATGAATATGCATACATATGCATGTGCGTGTTTTTATATTTTGTGGAGGGATGCCTGTTGTCAGAGTTGGACATTGCGCCGATGCGCTCAACAAATTTGCGACTTGCCATGAAATCGAATCATTTGATCTTAGCCGCCGCTGCCGTGCAGCTGTTCTACTATACTTAATTTATTATTGTTGCTGGCGCTGCATATGCACCCTGCAAAAATTTGAGGACCAGGTGGTCCAATGGGTCGTAGTTTTAAAGTATGTGCAAAAGGGCCAGGTTGCATACTAGTAACTTGTTATGCTTACCTGGACCACTTCAAACGTAAAAAACCGATATATGTGTTGAGATCCACCTATTCGTGCCCCATCGGCAACATGATTCGGCTGCCGAATGTGCCATGATCCAAAAGGAGTAGTTGTCTAGGGGGTCCCATGTTATGCAGGGGTGGACCAGCAGTGGTCCCATGTTATGCAGCGTTGGACCAGAGGTGGTCAGGTCCAATGACATCGCAATGTTAATGTTACCATATTTTCTCCATATACTTGGACCATTTTCGTTACTAGTGTTGGTTACAAGGTAGTGTGGTCCCGTACTAGTATTTAATCTAGTCCCAATTTTTGCAGGGCATATACTAAGGAAGTACATATGTTCATACACATACATATAAATAGGTTTGTTCTAAGTAATACATATATGTATGTAGATGCGTATTTTTGCAAATCTGTTTTGTTTTAGTATGCGCCAGCAGATTCGAATCGTACTTTGGAGGTATGCTACATGTGCCAGCTATCATCTCTTCAAGGCTATTCTTGTGTGACTGTGCTGTTTTTAAATGAAACCAAATGCCTTGCAGTTAGTTTTACGTCTCAAATAATTTTCGTCTGCCCGCAATTTTCGAAGAATTTTTTCCCTTTGCTTTCAGTTGTTTTGCAATGTTTGTTTTTATATTTGCAAATATTTTGCAATACATTTGTATGTATGGGTGCATATTAGCGTGGGCCGAAAATACGATTTTTTTAAATTTTGATTGGTCTTAGCAAAAATACGGTTCATTAGGCTCTAAAATAAATCTGTGTGAAATGTGAAAATTTTTGGTCAATATCGTAGGCACGCCCATGTCCACCAAAGCTCAAGTACTAAATTGTTTTTTTTAGCTAACTTCGATTCTCTACAAAAAGGTTCGTATACCAAGTTATGTAGGACTAATACTTTCGAAGATTATTGCAATTTTAGTAAAGAAATGTATTAACTAATTTGTTTATTGGTTTTTTTGAGCATATTGAACTTTGATGGACTTGGGCGAGTCTAGGATATTGACCAAAAAATTTTAAATTTCACACAAATTTTTTTTAAAGCGTAATGAATCATATTTTTGCTATTACCAATCAAAATTCTAAAAAGGTGGATTTTCGGCCCACGCTAGTGCATATGTGTATCTCCATCTACATATCCATGTAGCTATTGTACTATACATATATACTATTTTCATCATGTTACTTTCCGGGTACTTGACCGGTCACAACCAATTGCGATTCCACTTGCTCCAAATAGGTGTAATCGCAAAGTCGCAATGCCGGCTCTGTCTCAAGGATTCTGAAACTTCTGAGCATATTTTCTGTCACTGTCCGGCGTAGAACCTCAATTTTCCTTATATAACATTTATGGGCATAAATCAAGAATGGGTTTGGCTTAGAATAAAAAATCAAATGGGCGCTCAAACGTCTTAAATAACGTAAGAATTGAGAAAATTTTCCCAATGAAAAAAAGAAAATTTCGGATGAATAATTAATCAATAATAATCTGGATATCCCGGTACAATAGGATATAAGTATTCGTCCGGAAGTTCCGGGATTAGGGACAGCCTTTAAAAATACTTGCAAAACTTTTAATTGAAAGTTTATTTTACGTACATATTTACGTATATATAGAAATAGGTATATGAGCACATCTCATGAGTTGGTATTTTTATCGATAAAAACGTGTTTTTGATCGAAAATGGTGTTACGCCTATCTTAGAAAATGATTATCTTCAGTTTTGTAGGTACACACTATAAAACTTAAAAACAACCACTCATGCTCATATAGCCATAGTTGCGTATGTAACATATACGCTCCATGGCACCATAAACAATTATCGAATACGTTTACTCGCGCGCCTTAACTTAAAAGTCACAGGCCCGTAGTCATAGTCGAAAGTTAATACTCATTCTTGTTAATATACAGTTTTAAGTGTAGAATAGATTTTTAAGTTGTGTAAATCATAGACATTGTAAAAACAGCTTTTTGTTAAGATGTGAGAGAACAGAGCTATCTACATGAAGAGAAAATTTACTCGGCAATATAAAGAAATATGAGCACTTTAATAAGTTCACCTTGCGCCCGCTGCAGGATTGCATATGTCGTAAGCCGGGAAGTCGGGGCGGGGGGGGTCGAATCCCACTGCCAGGAAACATTTTTTTTTTAAAATCTTCTGTGTGTTCTTTTAAATCTTATTTTAATTGTTTTTTTTTTTATTTAATATTAGTTGGATCTATTTAATTAAAAATAAACTCCAAAAATTTTTTTAACTTATAATAATTACATTACAATTTTTATTGAGCTCGAGGCCGGTTTTATATGAAAAACTATTGTGGATAAGCTACAATTATTTGTATTCTTTGAACAATTGGTAGAAGCGATAGCTATTTCGGGAATAAAAAAAATTACGTGAAGTACCATTTGGAAGAAAAGATAATAAAATAAAACTTAATAAAATAATGTAAAAGAAATAAAATTTAAAAATAATTTTTTGGAATCGCTCTGACTACAACAGCAAAATAAAACTTAGAACCTTATTTTACCATTTGAAAATCATGTTCTCCTTATTTTAAAGTTAAAATTCTGTTTTTACCATAAAATGTATTTTAAGTTGACTATGAAATAGCTAAAATCGTGATTACTAAAAAACACAATTTTTATCGTTAAAACCTTTTTCGAACTTCTCTTTGATTACGGGCCTTATGCACGTATACATTAATTTCTTCATGTATATAACAATTTATTTTCTCAAATCATAGTCATCTTTCACTCAATGTATTTTTTTTTTTCATTAAGTGACACACAAGAAGAACATTTAATTATAACACTATGAATTATTTAAAAGAACTAAAATTGAAAAAATCGTAAGATATCAAACATTTCCAAAATACAGCTTTTCTAGTTTGGCGGCACACTTTTGAAAATTCGCAGATATATTGTATTTGGTGCCAGCGTCCATTGCCTCTAATATGAACATTCTATTTGAAAACTTCCCAAAGGTATTAAAGAAAAAAAAAAACGATTTTGATTTTTTTCGCCCAAATATAACTTTTAAGGCTAAAATTGTTCAAATAAGTGATTTACTTTTTATCGTACTTAGTTCTGGAACTATATTGATTGAAATAAGTGCAAGAAGATTGCTTTAGCTTTGCTTTTTTTGCCTAGAGACGGGAGTGAGACTAAAAACAAATTTTATGTTTGTCTTGATAATTTTTTAGAGAGTTGTTTGGTAGACAATATTTTTTGGTGGCGGCAACACTGGCTGAGATCGTGAAATGCCTACTGCTGCCATTTTTCTCGGTAAAAAGCCTTAAATTATGCTAGGGCGTTTTTTTACTTGGCGTATTCTTAGTCAATCGCACAACCCATTGCAGGGAGGATTATAAGATACATATTAATCGTATAGCGACAAGGAATGCCACATATATAAGCGTATATAAATTATGTAACCATGTATAAGAAAATTTAGTTTAAATTTAAAGTAAAATGAAGCCTAGGGTTAATGAAATACGTGTATACGTATAATATAACTTAAGAAACAATTTTCGCTTGCCACCAGATACCACCAATTACCCGAAATTATTAAGAAGACGAATGCTTTTCATATAAATTTTGTAGTAAAATATGCCACCTTGGAAGATAAGCATTTTTTCTATTTACTATGTACTAAGAAAAAAATACAAAAGCTTAATTCAACTCTCGCTTGGTTTGAGATGAATAAAGGTAGAATATTCGTTAAGAAAATTTAGCAAGTCTGTTGTGAACTGCAACAATCTTTGAAGTTTCACAGCCAACAGACAACCTCTCAAGATTTCATCTATTGTAAATAAGTTTAAGTTTACAACTTTGAACAGCCTGCGGTGCAACCAAATAACTTTTACCTTACTATGTACATATGTACATATGTATGTATGTATGTATACTCACAACAGATGCAGGCATACTTCAGTGCCAATGCGTGCATTTGATCCACTTTACTGGCGGCCACAAGAACTTTAGAAAATGCATTTGAGAGTGGCGTGTCTTGCAAGTGGAGCGTAAAATAACTCAATTAAATAAAATAAATTAGTTCTTGGCATGTAATTTCATTTAAGTCTATGGCGCCACGAGCAGAACAAAACAATAAGACTAAGCTTTTTTAAGTGAGTAAAAGACTTTTCATAAAATCTTAGAAGTTTAAAAAGGATTTACCTCCTAATCTTTTTTAAAATCTAAATTTATGAGATTTTTTTAATATTTAAAGACCATTTGTTTAAATATGTTTGGCCAAACTTCTTCTTCGACTTGTGGTGTGCGTGTTGATGTTTCCGCACAAATACAGTTAAACGCCGGCGTTTACATATTTTTTTTTCAAAAAGTCTATTTAACTGCCGAAGTAGGTTCTGAAATTAAGATTCCGAAAAGCTACCTATTATAGATTTTTTTTGGCTTTGTTTTATTAAAATCTCACAAAGTATATAAAAAAAAAACACTTGTTGATTAACGTCAAGCAGAATTTTGAGTAGAGCATAGAAAGGAACATCTACCCCGTAGCCAGGAGGTGCTAGGAAGTAAAAATAAAATCAAGTTGATTAGGAATTAAGCATTTGTAGTAAATTTTGAAGAAATTTGGAAGAGGAATTTAATAAAATCATAAACTCTTGCACACGAAAATAATTTAAGTGAATTTCAAAGAGAAATTTAACAATATATTTGAAGAATGTTTTTTTCGCAATCCATAGACGAAAATAATTTAGAAAAGTTATAATTTAAGAGTGCTAAGTGAAAAAGGAAAAGGAGACAATTTTTGAACTCCAATCAATTAATTCCAAATTAAAACTTTATTTAAGTTTACTAACTCTAAATTGTATCTAAATAATATCAGGCTTGTACAGCCAATAATTGATAAAAATTGAAAGCTGTGATTCACCATCTTCGGGGGGACCCTCCAGCTTATAACAATAGTCCAGCTCTGCGATACACCGTAAAACGGGGCCCACCGGAGGATAAGGATACATAAATGAAATAAATAAAGATAAGTTACGGCAAATCCTAACTACCTAATAACCAAATTATTATGGCATCCTTAATGTTATTTATATATTAATACGCTAACATAAATTTTGTCTCCGTTCGTTTGGCGATTCTACTGAACCGATTTCAAAACCAAGAACACCATTGGAAAGGCATTTTTCCGTAGATGAGCAGAGTTTAACATTGGTTGAAAATTACGACCAAAACCGTCGTTTAAACATTTTTGAATTGTGTATAGATGTTGCTGCAACATGTTCAATTTGACATGTTTCGCCTGTTGTTTCACTCAGAGTTGGGCAAAATTTATTCGAATGACGAAT
>NW_016176878.1:0-8908 GCF_001687245.7 Rhagoletis zephyria | reverse complement strand
ATTTTATGCCAAACGGGATTGGTTTTGATCTCTGAATAGATCTCAGGCTCGGCCGCCCGAAACTTCCGAACATTTTTGAACTGTACTAAAACAGCCCAATATTTTGCTTTGAAATCGGGTTGCCTTTGAAAGTGAAAATCGATTGTAGAATATCTAGAATAAGTTAGCCATGAAGGTTAGGTTTAATTAAGCGGGCGGCTCTGATAAAAGTTTACTCGGCGGTCACAAAAGCCTAATACGTGCCTTTGAACCATCTTTATTCTTTAGCGAATATGTACCAGCAGCCCTTCTGTGGACCTTTTCCTAAGACATCAAGGCTCTGGAAGAAGTGGTACCCAAGAAATTTTTTGCATTTTCCGCGAAGCAGGCCACTCGCAGAGGAAAGTACTGGATGCACGCTATCTCGTCCTCATCTCTGAACATTTTGCAGAAATCGCTATACGGGGCTTTAAATGTGGCTGCCATGTGGCCAATGTTCCTGCGTATCGTCCCTATTCCTGTGAGAAGCCTTAGGTTTGGCTTTGAAAGCCTTAATAAACTCCGAGTTTTTGGTTCAACGAGTAGTGGACTTTGCGAGCGCGATGCTATGCAGTTGTGCAGATTTTTCCACCTACTGTTGGTGGCTGCTTTAGTCTCTCTCTCAACTTCTGAATATAGAAATCGCAGATGACGTTTAACATCTGGGTTGCTTCCCCAAGTCCCATAACAGATCCCTTACTATCACATTCGTCCACTTCCTCATTTCATGGGACACCAATATGTGCCGGGACCCAGTAAAAGTTGATTATGTGTTGCTGTAGAGTTTTTTAGGGATCTTCGACGCATATCGAGTTAGTCATTACTGACCCTAAGGCTTTGATGGCAGCTTGAATGTCAACAATAAAGGCAAGTTCGGTAGAAGATAGGTCGATCATGCTCATTAGTTTTGCCGCCATGTCGTTTGCTTATATCTCAGCTTGGAAAGCAATGCAGTGATCTGGGAGTTTATAGGAGTTTCTCAGAGATAACTCCTGACAGAAGACGCCATATCCTGTTCTAATGTCAATTTTGAAGCTATCAACGCTGGGAGCAATATTAAATTCGTTGTCAATTCTGTTGGGAAAACCGTGACCTGATAATCAGAACTACTGTATTCCACCCCATCTCTTTCGAGGATGGTGGCGTGACCGTTACAAGTTGTTCATAGCCTGTTCAACACCCTGAGTCGTAGAGCAATTTTAGCTGCGGTACTTTCAACCTATAGATCTATGGGTGGAATGTCCAGGAGTATCTCTTTCACTGCCTTTGGCATTGAGTAAACCGCCCACGTTCTGCATAGACGTGCTTGCCGTTGCACCTTTTGCAAGTTGAGAAGACAGAATTTAGTGTCAACCACCTCCTACCATATCAGCGCGCTAGGGGAGAGAATGGGTCTAACTACCGCCGTATAAATCTAGTATATTATCTGCGGTCGTAGCACGCAGTCTTTCCCTGTCGCAGCTTTGAAGGAGTCCTTTTCCAAGAAAGTTTACAGTTGAGAATAACCCCCAAAAACCTTTACCACGAAACTCACCAATAACATGATAACCGATGCGCTCGCAAGGATGAGAACCAAACTATGCTCAGTTAACTCTATGTGTGAGGCAGGCGCTCCGCTTCTTACACAGATCAGAATTTATTAAATAATACCCTGCAAAAAATTGTGCGACTAATCTCTAAAGAGAGTATTCCGAGATTACTCTCAATCGGGTACAATAGGGCATTAATTAGTCGCAACTAGTCTCATACGGGTACTAATGGACTCATCTCTTATGGGTATAATTGGAGATCAATTAGTCCCCAACTCAACTCTAACGGGTACTATTAACGATTTAGTGATATGTANGGTGAACAATTAGTCTCTTCATAGGACATGCTCGAACAAAAGCGAACAGTTCATTCCATATAAAGAGATCAAAAGTGGTATTAGTCGCATGCTCCTTTGCGATTGCTCCCGGAGTCATCCCGGATTAGTCCCATTTTTTGCAGGGTATTGCTGGGTACTGCTTTGTGGGGGCACGCGGTTTACGGATGGGCTTCTCCGCAAACGATTAATGTTATAGTTGCAGGGAATCTTACTCATTGCGCCGGGCAGGTAAAAATACACTTAGATAGATATTTCCTCCAGTTTCTCTTTAATCTCATCTAGACTCAGTGGATATCAACATACTTACATTTATATAAGTGTTGCTCCTTTTATGAATCAAAATAAATTATTCACTCATGCTTGATTCATATTATTTTTGTTTATTTATGCATAATTATGCAAAGTCACGTGCCAATTACATTTTATTTTGTTTATGCTCGAGTTAAGATGAGTGAGTAAACTAAATAAAACGAATAACTATTTTATTTGTGAATAAATCAGGCGATTACTATTTTCCTTAATAATATTCATACATGTTCCGACTGCATACACATGTATGTAGATTAGGGTGGTCCAAAAATGCATGTAAAAAAGTAAAGTCGGAATTTTTATGCTCTCACCCACTAGGATTGTTCTATACCGAAAAAATATCCTGATTTTTTTATTCTGAAATCAAAAAATATCAAGGAGGTCGCTCAAAGCGCCCAAACTCTATTATCTGCAGGAGATTCCCAATAATAATAATAATTTAATCATTTTTACATCGCCACTATAATTTATAGGTTCGCCAAAAACCCACAAAAATCCCGAAAAATGCAATGGGGCAACCAATCAAAAAATGTTGGTATTAATTAATGGTTAAATAAATAATTGGGTATTATTATTGATTGTCTTATGAAGAGACACAGAGTTTTCCGATCGAAAAATATTGATTTTCAAGAATTCTATACCATTTCTACGAAACGTTGTTGTATTCCCATATAAAAATACACGGAAAACTTTAAGCGCTTTGAGCGACCTCTAAATATTTTTTGATTTCAAAATAAAAAAAAAAATTGTGGTATACTTAATTTCGATATAGAACAATCCTAGGGGGTGAGAGTATTATAAACCCCACTTTACTGTTTTTGGACCACCCTAATGTTGATACGCATCTACTATACATACATATATATATTAGGAAAATCTTACTTCGTGTCAGATAAATCAAATTAAACATTCAACAGATTTGTAAATATGGCACTTAGTTTCTTTGTTTAGCTTATAGATATGTACGTATTTGTGTAAGTTATACACACATGTGCTCATATTAGCATTCCTATTTTCATTCCACGTGGCCAAGAAAGTATCAGAACTTTCAACTTTCACTTGAGTAAATTCGAGACATTTTCTATCACCCATTCACCAAGAATATTTAAGTTACATAATCTGTTCAAATATTACGCAGAATGCATCTGAGTATTGTTGCTGTGTGCAACCTACGTATGTACGTTTATATTAAGTAAATTTTGGCATGCCACATCAACAACAGAAAGTAATCGCAACTCTAGCTGAGCTATGCTACGGCATGTAAAGTTATTATCTCCGCCTATTTATTCTCGAACTCAGTCTAGGAGATTTTCGAAGTGATGATAATGTTAGATCAACATTATTTAGTAACTCATGCATAGCTAATGCAAGACAAAATATTCTCGACACCTTGCAGGCTATTGTAAAGGCATTTCATAGTTGAATGTATACATATATACTTTTACATGCATCCACTTTTGCTACCTACCGCTGGTATTTCTATTCAAGAAATCCAACCTAAAATATTTGCATGGATATTAGAAACGTTTAAGCTATTTGCCTCATTTATGCAATATTTTAGCAGTAGCTATGTATATGTAGTACCACTATATATGCACATTAGGGTGCTTATTAAAACGTCAATATCTAAATTTAATCGAAATAAATTCAGTTATAAAAATTTCGAAATTTATAGACACAGAAAATTAGTTGTTGGAATTTATTTGTAGTTGGCGAAGTATAAAAATTTAAGGGCTAATCGAAATTTCCCCAGCTAATTAAATATATAAAGTTATCGATATTTATTGAATTATTATTACTAATAGAGTTAACGAACTATATCGAGTCATCGTAATGCATAGAGTTATTTCAAGTCACTAAGTTATCGACATTTATTGATTTACCGAAATTTGTCGAAGTATCGAATCGGAGTTTTAAATTTTTTTTTAAATATATCGAATTTATATAAGTTTATCGAGTTATCACTGCTTGGCGAATTTTATTGTGTTGCCAGAGTGTAAACAGGTTATCGAAATTTATCGAAAGCTTTCAAAATATATAGAAATTTATAATGGGAACCAAAGTTTATCTAGCTATTGGCATATGGAGCTATCAAAATTAACCCAGTTAGATAAATTTATAAAGGTATCCAAAGTTTATCGAGTTTTCGATTTATATCGTAATATGAAGGTATACACATTTTTGTGATATCGAAATTCATCAAGACCTATAAGAGTAGAATTAGCGAAATTTATCGAAAATTATCGAAATTAGTCGAGTTATCGAATTTTGTTTGGTTATCGGATTTTAGTGCATTTGAAATTCATTGAATTATCAGTATGTATTACTTTATCGAAATTTATCAACAAACTGCAATGTCAATGTGTCAATTCACAGTCCTGCCAAAGTTGCCCAAAGCAGCCGATTTTCTGCTAAGTAATTTTGTACCTTATAAGTTAAAAGACGTGCTAAGTTAGAAAAACTCACAAAGGATGTTAAAAAGCTATAACGATCGAATTTCGAAAGTAACTGGCACTCCTAATATATATTAATACTTTTCAATATTGTGCTAAATTTATCAGAGCCCGATTTAATAAACCTTGGTAGCGAGCTATAAAAATTGTTTTAAATTATGAAATTTTTTATGGAAATCCTTGTTTTTTACATAGAATAAAATTTAGATTAAAAAAAAATTTCAACGACCACCTTAATGCCATTGTGTGAATACGTTCAACTATAACAATGAGCTGTCTGTATAAATCTAGCATGCAAATAATAGCATGGTTGTATGCAACAACAAACTTTTGTACAATGTTGAGGCTGAAAACTGTTGAATACTTCTTACAAAAACACCCACTGAGTAGCATGGTGAGCTGATATGCCATATAATGTAGATATACTAGCATAACTACAAGTTGATGACAGGATGTTACACGAAAATTTTACATTCAGTTTCGGAAATTGAGAATATTTAGAGAACAACTGAAACAGGGTGTTTTTCAAAGACGCATAGTATTCTAAGGAGAAGAGCTAGCATTAGCTNTTATTCAGCATCATCCTCTTCAAGACAAAGGGGTCAAAGAGTCTTTGCTTGCATGCATGCCGATCACAGTCGGGTGTTTATGCCCTAAGAAATGGCCTAGTCAGCAACCGCACAGGTTGTCTGCAGTCCCATACGCTCAATGAAAGCAAATACCAAGCCAGACCTTTTAAACTTGGGGACAGCTGACAGATGTCTCCCAGTCATTTCTGAGCAAATTTTTCATGCAGCTTCTGACAATATTTCCTGGTCCTGCGGGATAGGGGCTTTAGAATATACCCACAGTGAAGCTTGCTTGTCGTAAAAGGCGACTTAATTCCAATGATGCGAGTGTTTCGAATAGCATTAATGCACCTGGGAATCAGAAATATCTCAAAAACGCCCACAGTTGGGTTAAACCATCAAATTATGTATGTGATTTATGAACGTTGGTAGTATACTCCAGGTGTTACCCAAATGGGTGGGAATTCTCCCACACTTGCAGCAGGCCCGCAGATTGTGGAGAGCCCAAATAACGCAAAAGTCTCCAGCGTTTATGCATAAGAGAGTATTATAGAAAAAATGTCACTATTTGTGCTTCTTCACTCCTCTTTAGTACCGCATCGGACGCTCCAATTTAAATGAGGCATGAGTCAGGAAATAGTTATTTGCCCACTAACGCCAAATCATGGTCTATATTGAACCATGCTCCCCCAAGGGGAGAGAAGGCTGTCGCAAACAGGCGGCAAAACTTCAGCAAGAGAAGTGTTTTGCGCGGTTGCCTACAGTTCTCCTGCGGATGTATTTCTCAAGGAACCACGTTCCACGCGATAGCCACTGGTGCTTTCTTTGATGCAAGAGTACCAGCATCTGCTGGGGGAATATATAGAAGCGAAGGAGGCTACCGACTTTTCCCTTAATATGTAATACAATGTTCTTTGAAATGTGACGACGATACTTCAAAGAGTGATGACAGTGCTGCCGTAGTATGAGGGTGGCGGGGAGTTTGCGCGTAGAAAGCTGATTTCACTTTTGTGTCTACGAACCTTAGGCAGGGGCAAAACAAGATTAAGTCGCCGCAGCTGGTTTTGCACCTCGTTAATACTGATTCCAATCGGGATCTTCGCTGTGGCAAAAAGTGAAAGTAAATGCAGTACCGACTGCATGGTTTCCAGTAGCCTCCGAAGAAGGCCTTGCCGTACTACCATGCTGAGGCGATAAGATAAATACAATTTAAGTAGCCTTCGGCAGATACTCATTAACGTAGGATATAGGTAAGTAGATAACTGGCCGTGCTTCCCAGAGAAACCTCACATGACAGCATTACAGGAAGCCTAGGTTTTTAGACAGCGCATTGTGGACTGGATGACTTACTTGGGGTCGGCACCGTATTTGACGAAAACTCGATCAGACCAAAAGCTTCTATTGCAGTGTCCTCCCAAAAAATAGTGACCAAACCTTTTCAATTCTTCGGTCGTAATTTCTGTTGCCGCAAGGCCGAACTTGAGGGGCAAGGACGGTTGAATATATTTTGACGTTGGCTTTGCATATTTTTCTTATAACTTTATACCGCGTAAGGTTGGTTAGATTTTGTGTTGCGATGCTGAATCCCAGAATGAAATATGGAGCAACAGCAAGAGCAATGCATTGGGAATAAACTTTTCCCGTAAATGTCTTATTGTGGTATTTATATTCTGTGGTGATTTGTCTTATCTAGGATGGGGAGATTAATTTTAAAATGGAGAGTTCTGAGTGAGGATTCGCTGAATCTAAGCTGGTATATATGTATTTGGCATGGAGCTTCAGATGCCGCTACATGGAATTCGATCCATACAGGGTATTGATGAGGCTATGATTATTGTAATGACTGCACCTTACATCAGGTAAATAGATAACGAATTTGGCCTAGTTTATGACACGATTTTTTCATGGCATAAATAGATATATGTAATACTCCTATATTGGCAGTAAGAGCTAGTACCGTCCGAAAACACTACAGTACAGATATGTCAATAAACACGTACGAAAGAAAAGGAACACATACGTTTATAAATAAACATGGACATAACACATATACAAAAACGGCACTCAAGTACACAATACATTGACAAAAACGGTACTAGACTGTCTCGCTTTGATTTCTCAACGCTTACACATTGAGAAGTTAGCTTACTTCCAATATAGAAGTATTACATATATGCATAAATACATTCAGAGTTTTTCCATTGCCTGTCGAGGGGCCTTTTCTAATTTATATGTTGCCCAGACTAGGACCTACGAATTGATTATACGCACCTTAACCACACAATCACAATGCCACTACTCAGTCCAACGAAATCCAGAGTAGGGAACTTTTCTAACAGCAAAAGATGCATGTTTTTAGAACATTGACTCTCAAGCACTTAGAATATACCAAAAGATATGACAAACTGACCACTAAATATGACGACGCTTGTTCGTATGGCATGAAAATTTTCAAAAGAAAAAATTACCATTTTCCCTATATGAGACTTTAAAATAGAATAAGCCTTGATTCGCAGAATTTCGGCAGCACTTAAATTTATAAGTTTAAGTACCGAAGAATGCACTTTTTTCTACGAGAATTTATGTTTTTCGCAAATGTAGTTTTCACTTAATCCAGCACCTTATACCTGCAACCAACTAATTGGAAAATTTACTTACCCAACATGCGAGCACTCCAGTTACATAAATAGTTGGCACATCTAATAATGACACCTTTCAGCTAGGCTGCTATAGCTACTCGTACCCCGTACTCGTAGTAAAGCAGCATTCATTGAGGTGGCAAATAGCCGAAAGGAGCATCTGGACTGCGAGCAACAATGTAGCCGTTAATGTGCAACAATAACACTCAGGCCAGCAGGCAATATCATCAAACAAAACTGCATACATTGTATGTAATTTTAAGTATGGGTTTGTATGCGAGTGGCAGTACCAATACAAATGCAAATAATGACCACACCAGCCACTTGGAGTGGCAACCATGCTACAACGCACCTCAACGCATCATTCAATGTGTGGACAACAATGCCTGCTCGCTGCTGCTCATTTAATTTTGTTGCCACATTCAAGCTCTGGTGGTTACGTATACGCCCCGTACCAACTACGAATGTCAGGCAGGCGCTCACCACTCTCATGCATTTAATGAAAATTATTTGCATTTCTGTCAGTTTATGTGGCATTTACACTGTTATACTGCTGCTATACATATATGGATTGGATTGAGTGGAGCATTGTTGTTGCACATTTAATGCCATTACTGCATGCAACGGTATTTTTAAGTGCATTTAAGCACATGTGAGTATTATTGAAAGCACATATGTACACTCGAGTGCATTGCAGTTTGTTTATTTTAAAATCCTTAGTTTATACAGGCAACTCAGGCATGCACAACTGCCTATGTACACTAAATGCATGTAAATTGAAAATCGTGCGTGCATGTAAATAAATAGTGTCAACGGTGTTTGTGCATGCGTGCGTGAGGGATAGTAATGTTGAGTGCAAAGTAAATACAATTACTTGTGTTGAAGATATCTAACAGATACGAAATGTAAATACTCGATGAAGAAAATAAAGTGCTTAGCAGGAAAAGGGACTTGCGGGATGGTGAAGAGAAATATATAAGGAATTTAAAGGAATAAAGGATTAATATTGTGATGTATTGTGGAACGATTTTCCGTCATCCCTTGTCAAATTTG
>NW_016176876.1:0-8908 GCF_001687245.7 Rhagoletis zephyria | reverse complement strand
CCTACCTCGACTCTCGACCTATGAATGCCGTAATAGGAGCGCAATCACCACATGTAGAAGAGAGAGCTTCAACTGCCAAGAGAGACCGGCGTTACCCANACCACCTACCTCGACTCTCGACCTATGAATGCCGTAATAGGAGCGCAATCACCACATGTAGAAGAGAGAGCTTCAACTGCCAAGAGAGACCGGCGTTACCCAAGCTCAATTACGGTCTGGATACTGTAGCCGCCTCAACAGCTACCTGTCCAGACTCGACCCCAATATCCCCAATGAGTGCCCGGCACGTGGAGAATCCCCCCACGACACCAACCACCTCTTTACATGCCAGCTCAATCCGACTCAGCTAACACCCCTCTCCCTATGGCCCGAACCCATTGAAACAACTCGTTTCCTGGGCCTCCCGTTAGTTGAGCTTGACGAAAATTATTGAACGTAGAGCCGAAAAAAGCGGGGCTTAGTAGTACCGCTACAACAACAACAACGAAGTGGCAACCATCTAAAGAAGGAAGAAATCAGCTGACACGGAAAAATCTAAATTCCGCGTATTTCTGCGCTACGGGCTACAACTACAGAAAAATTCTGCGGTGTTGAGTTTTCATTTACATGCCGCTTTGGTAAGACAGATCGTGTCAGCTGACTCGGGTTTACGTACCGGTAGGTTTGCGTTCTTCACTAATTTCAACTTTAGACATTATTTTGTACTTAGGATATCATTCTTCAAAATTAAGGTTTGCGAAGAAAGCGGGCAGTCTTCTTCATATTACAATGGTGTTATTTCAATATCTGTTTTCATAAAACGGTATTCATATTAGTACAGACAATTTTAGAGGCNATGGTGTTATTTCAATATCTGTTTTCATAAAACGGTATTCATATTAGTACTGACAATTTTAGAGGCGATTAGTTGAATGATAAGTAATTTTTAAGCAAAAAAAAAACTGACTTCAGTTCTCATATAAAAATTTAAGTGTACCTTTAATTTTTTGGATCCAATGATGGGATCTAAACCAAATTAGTATGGGACCACTTCTGAGGTTCCAGCTTTCCTTTAGAATTATAGAAGTAGGTTAACTTGGTCCAAAGTTATGCGGTAACATAAACAAATATTCCTCCTTTTTTGTTGGCTGCCTCCAACTTCATTTGAAGCCATTAGTTGAAAGGAAGTTCACACCAGGCGATTGTTGCTTTTAAATAAAATTTTCCTGTAAAATCGCCTCATGTAAACACCGTATAAAAATTCAATCGCCGTTAGGATATGTGTGACACTGTCGGTCCCTCCACTTTGTGTGACAACCCATGTGTTCGGAAATGCATCACACCATAGCATCAGTATCTTTTATTTCTAAACTATAATTGAGCCGTTTTTTTGAAAGTGGTATAAGTCCACTTTTGGAAAAAAAATTAGAATGAATGAGTTAATGGTAGTTTTAGTAGATAAGTCACAGATATTGGGGCTAGTTCTGCAATTCACTTCCGAGTGAATTTCAACCGCATTCAATTTTAATTCAAAGTGAGTTGTTTAAATTCCCCCGAAAGTCAAAATTCCTGAAGTGGGCCACTTAATTATCACTGGTCGGGATATTCATAATTTTTGTAATCTTTTTGTAGAATTTATGATATGTATGAAGATTCAAAATTTTTTTTGGAAAATTTTAATATCTTTATGAGCTATTGTTTAAACAATTTTTAAGTATCATCTCAGAAAAAGATTTTTTTCTAACATAACTCAAAATTACACGTTTGTCAGAAAATGCGAAAAACTATTTCTTAGCCCATGTTAATCTAATGGGCAAGGGAGACTTTGCCTAAGATTTTTTAAAAAAATTATAACAAAAACTTGCTCCAGCTTGTGCTGAAAGATAAATAAAATCTATGTGTACATTTTTGGCGCATAATTTCAAAATCGATAAAGTTGAAATTGCCAAATTTTGAATTGTGTCACTTTCGAAGATCGTGTGCGATATGTACTAGTCACGTATTCACATGCCACATTCGCATATAACGGTAAGAAGCGCGCAATTAGGCGCTGACAGTGGTCGTGTATGCGGAACATCAGGAGAAAAAGTAGCATAACTTCTGACCGTATGAAAGTTTCCAATTTTTTTTTTAAATTACTCATCAGAAAACAAGGAATCTGAATTTTAGTATAAAAGTTCTCGAATATATTTCGAACACTTTTTTATTTTAATTTCTTTAAATAAATTGTTGCTAATTAAAAAAAGAAATAGGGATCGATTTTTTGGTTCGAAAGCTTGATTATTATTTATTACTCACACCAAATTTCGGCCGGGTTCATCAAGTAGATCGCTAGAAAACAATATTTTTCCGAGTTGATACTTAAAAATTGTTTAAACAGTAACTCATAAAAAAAAAAGTTTAGAATCTTCATATATATCATAAGATCTACAAAAAAAAAAATAAATCATAAATATCTCGGACCAGTGATAATTAAGTGACTCACTTCAAGAATTTTGACCCTTGATGAAGTCATCATAAGAAACTTACCGTATCTATTCATAGAACGTGGACGAGACAGCTTCGTCAGCATCGGAAGACTCGCATCGCAATAGCTCAGCTTTGATGTGGCTACGGCAGCAGGTTAAACTCTTACCTCGGCGGATTAAATTCACATGTGCCCAACGAGTGCCCGGCGTCCGGAGAGTCACCACACTACCTGAGACATCTCTTCGCATGCCCCCTTAAACCCCACTCGGCTAATACCTTTGTCCCTATGGACACACCCAATCGAACATGCACGCTGCATACTAAACACAATTCTGAAACATTGATTAAAAAGTGAAAATTTAGATGCAACTGCAGATCTTCAATAATTTTTGCACAAAATATAAAATAAGGATAGGTACTGGAATTACAAAAATTCTGCAAAGTTTCAGCAAAATTGAAAACCGAACAACCAAATTTTGAAATGAAAACTAGATATTTTTAAAAAATCTGTAGGTCATAATTCGGTGAGTAGATACTGTACCTATAAGATTTATCGCAAGACTTTTTTTGTTTTTGAAAGTGGAGCAAGTCTACTCATAATAATTATAATAAAAGCAACTTTCTCTCTGCAATTATTACTGATTGTTATGACTTCAGTGTACTTTGGGTAATTTCCAAAGAAAGTGCTACTTTCGTCTCCCCATTTTACATTATTTTATGGTGATAAAAACGAAAAAATAACAGCAATATACGATCCAAATAATGAACCACCAACAAAGTTCTTTATTATTGTAAGCCGTTTTCTTCAGCGAACGGTATTTATTTGATATATTAAACCTACTCCATATAAAAATATTTGTCCCCGCTCAGGTTATTCGAAAATCAACATGAAAAAATGTTTGAACAAAAAAAAAGAACAATGAAACAAGTAATTTTTAGCAAAAAAAACCCGACTTAAAAGAAAATATATATATATATATATTTCATGATTGAATGATCTGATCTAAACCAGATTAGTATGGGACCTCTGAGACACCTTTCCGATGCAAAAAGAATTATCGAAATCGGTTGACGTGGTCCAAAGTTATGCGGTAACACACATAAAAAAAAAAATCTGACGAACTGATAACCTTTTTTCCTTCCTTTTTTGGAAGTCGGTTAAAAATGCGCAACCGTTTGCGAATAACTACCACAACTTTTATTGTTTTATTAAATTTTTGCCGGAAAAATTTTATCAGCATAAGCATAGCTTTCTATTTCAATATTTGGCCTCCGAATTTTCCAGGGTTTACACCGGACAATAGCTTCAAGACAATAGCAATACATGCACACTTTTTCACTAATACATACATACTTTTCCAATTGTCTCAAACACTGTCTTGACTATTTTCAAGACAGTAAATCGGACTATGATTTGACGTATGAAGACAATAATTTTGACGTCTTGTGCAAGAAAGAGAAATTCATAACAAAAGAACTAAAACAACACAAGAGACGCTGATGTGTATGTGACTTTGTCTCTTCTTTATTATTTTTTAGCTTTTATCTTAAATAGCTCGCGCGTAATGCGTATTATAATACAACGTTCACGTCCGACATTTTGCTCAAAATGAATTGTCATTACTATTGTCAGGACGCCTACGCTACGCAGACAATTATCAGCTTTTTTGCCAATTTATACGTATTTCTTTATTGTCTTGGCAGCATTGTCTAATGTAAACGCGCCGTAACGTCAAATTTGACCCTAGAGGCCCGTTTCACAGTACGTAGTTAACTCAGAATAATTGCTTTTATTAAGTTATGTCTTATATCATTCCCTCAATAATTTCTTGCGCTTCTTAACTTGCGCTAATTAACTGTCGATTCTGAGTTAACTACGCATTGTGAAATTGGCCCTAAGTGCATTGCAGTTAAGAAGCGCAAGAAGTTATTGAGCGAATGACATAAGTCATAACTTAATTAATAAAATCAATTATTTTGTGTTTTAAGTGAATTTATTTATCATTCCACCATGGTAAGTACGGCTAATTATTTATTTCTAGAATGTCAGCCAGTATTTTATGCAAAAAACTATAAAAAGGAGATAATTACCAATGTATTTTTGTTGCTTACAGAGTTTCAATGATTTCTTTGTTTTTATATTTTCGTGAAATAAGTCTCTTAGAAGAAAGAAACAAAAAATGTTAAATATTTCCAGAATGTCACTTTTAGGCGAAAAATCGTATATATGGGTATTTCCGTAAGTCAAGTACTGACAGTCGTACGCATCAATGAGATACAAAAAGGAAAACCATTGTGTAGCAATAATAATTAAGGAAGCTAGCTGGACAAAATTTAGCTAGCTGGATAATATTAGTGTTTTAGATAGATATAAAGTCGAAACTAAAAAAATAAAAATGTTCTAGGACAGGGGTCGGAAATACCCCGTTGACCAAAAAAGTGTTAATTTATGTTGAAAAAGAATATTTTTATGATTTGTGGTATATGTATGTATATTTAAAATACTACATATAGGGCCGAGTGAATATTTTTGAGAAAGATAATTTAAAGGATATTTTTATTATATATTTTAAAATGTCTTATGGCTTCAAGAAACAAATTTTTTTCTGGTTATCAAATTTAAAAAAAAAAAACTGTTCAAACCTGTTTGTTTCATTAACACTTTCTCTCAAAAGTATAAAACAAAAGTTTTGTTTGACAAGTAGCGGTTTTAAGTCATAAATATGTACAAATCGAGGGCTTATATTCAATACGACCTATCTGTAGTTTATACAAAAACTATTTTCTGATGTTAGAACTCACATGAGACTTAACTATCATCCTGAAAAGTGATATACAAGGTCAGAGCATGGTGAAATAATACAAGGTGAAGTAATAAGAGCGATAAGGAAGATTTAACACTACCTTATTGGAAAAGTCCCCTTAGCTTTTTTTAAAGGGTAAAGGCCAGAAATATTAAAAAGAATTTCCGTTTTTGACTACAAAAGGGGGAATAATTTGAAGTTTTTTATTTAATACATATACATACATAATATTAATAACTTTTGAAATATCCCTATTTGAAAAATTGAAGAGCCGTTTAAATTAACTAGGCGTTTATTGTTCTGGATAAAAGATCTGCACCGTTCGCTCGATTTTCAAAAATGAGTTGCCAAATAAAAGCGCTTGGCGCGATGTGTAAACTAGTTTTAGTTTTTGGCAAAGTGAGGTGTCAAATTAAAAGGCTTGGATGGTGCAATAAGGTTTTACTTTCTCGATAAGAGTTGTCATCTTTAAAAATTTATATTCATATTACTAGTTTTTACCCGTGGGTTTCACCCAACGTCATAAGAAATTAAAGGGGTCATGTGACTTGTGGTTCCGAAGTTATGACTGATAAAAAATTCCAAGCCTTCGGCTCTTTTACAAACTCATTTACAACTCATATATATATTAGAGCTGATTAAATAATTCACGTCTATGGGAGGTGCCAAGCCCCCCATTTTCTTCCCATGAGTATGAAATTAATTTTATTAATCTCGACAGCAAGTTCCAATGCTCTACCACAAATATTTCAAGAGATATAATAATAATAATAATAGATTGGCGCTTACACATATGTTAGTGTTTGGCCGAGCTTCTCCTCCAACTTGTGGCGTGCGCCTTGATATTGTCACACAAAGCGGAGAGCTGTTGAGAAGCTGTTTTTCATGGCAGAAATACACTCGGAGGTTTGCCATTGCCTGCCGAGAGACGACCGCTGTTAAGAAAAAACCTTTTTCTTTGACCAGGGCTTGCACCCAGGTGCTGGTGAGGGAAAGCGCGCACTGCTTACCACCACACCACAGCGGCCGATATACATCATGAAAATTTTAGTTAGTATAGGAGGTGCCACGCCCATTTTTCTCTATATATATATAACCTTCTCGGGCTGAAAACAAATAAGTTGGAAGTCAGATGACTTTTTTCTGTATTGTAAGTTATTTAAGAAGTGATCACCAGTAATTAATATGGTTAATCAGGAAACATAAATGTAAATAATAGTTTTACTGCGGAAAAGCGAGACCGCAGGAAAAGTGGCAAAAAAATGTGTAGTTTGTTACTTGAAAATGTTAAGACTGAGAAAAAATATAGCCTAAAGTGTTCCCAAAGACAAAGGAAGTCTGTCAAAAAATATTACGGTCCGATATCTTGTGAACTTAGCAGCAAGTAGCGATGCAGCCACTATTACTGAAGCGCTTAAGGTATTAAACTTTAATGCAAATCAGTAGACAGCGAAGCGAAGAAATGCCAAATTGAGCGCAAAGGCAGGCATCGTAAAAGACGAAAAAAGCAAATTTGATTAAAATACATGTGCGAGTGTGGCAGCATTTTGTAGAATCGCGCGAAAACCGGACCGTTGCCGATTGGAATATGTTAGGCCTGTCAGAATGCAATAAAAAACACATTTTTAAGTTTCAATTGAAAGTTATTTGGTCTGACAAGACTAAATTAATCGCTTTCAATCAGATGGCCAGGCATGGTATTGGACCAAAGACCCAAATTAAGCCCATGCGCATCATGTAAGGCAAACTATGAATAACAGTGGTCGGTCAATAATAGTTTGGGGTTGTATTTCACAAATTTTCTTGGTCTGTTAGTACACATTATGCGTGAGAAACATTATCTGTTCATATTTCAACAAAATTTGCAAGATGTAGTCGAAAAAATGAGAGTTTCTGCTGTGAAAACTCACCCAAAACACACTGCACATGTTGGCAAAGACTGGATACAAAAGCAATAATTTGCTAATTTGAAATGACCTCCACAGTGAGCGGACATGAATCTCATCGATAACTTGCGGAATCGACTAAAATCACAGCTTACTAAGTATCCAAGTCCGTCCAATGGAGTACATGAGCTGTAAAAGTAACTGAGGATATATGGGAGTATATGCCTACAGAATTTTTACAGAGATATAAATAAGGTATGCCAAATCGCATACAGGAACTAAAAAAAGCAAAAGGATACTGAACATTATGTTAAAAGTTCTTTTTTCGTGCAAATTGTTAAAAAGTTCTTAAAAATATATGAGAGCAAAACTGACATTTGCATCAATTTACATTTTTGTCTGCTGGTTTTATTAGTGTTGTTGGATTGACTTCAAATCATTATGAGAGAGGAAGTACAGGTGTACCAATAAGAATATACAACAAAAGTATGAAAGTAATTAGAACTTGGAAAGATCGCTATGGCTGAAGTAAAAAGTGTTACTCCATGTTACAGTTTTGCCCGTCACTGTATATAGATTAAAAAAAAATAAATCAATTATTACAAAATGGGTATCAAATCGAAATGGCTTTGAAAAGTTTTGTTTCTTATCTGAACTATAGGAAGGTTGCCACCTGTTAAAAAAATCATATTAGGTAAGAAAAATATGTATCACCTTGTGGGTACCAAACGAAAGGGGTTTCAGAAAGTAGAAGTTTGAAAATATTTTGAAAAGTGTTGCCACCCGCTTGAAATGTCGAATTTAGTTTACTTATACACAAATTATATGAAACAATAAAATATGGATGTCAAACGAAGGAGTGCCAAGAAATATTTATTTTGAACGCTGTTTAAAAAGTTAAATTCAAATTATTTAATAAGTTCAATGAACTACTAAAATATGGGTATCAATCGAAGGGAGTTTGAAATACTTTTATTTCTGAACTGTACTTCTACTTAATTTATCAGCTAAAGACGAAGGAGAGTTAACAAGGATTAAGCTTGAAAATACTTTTAAAGAGAGCTGCCACCTGTTTGAAAGGTCTAACTCAATTAGCTAATACAACAAGTATATGAAATATAAAAATACCGTCAAACGAAAGAATTTTGGGAAATCTTTAGTTTGACCATTTGGAATGTTTGAAGAATGTTTCTACGTGTTTAAAAAGATACATTCAAATTATTCATTTATTTAGGAGGGTTGCCATTTGTTCGAACATTCAAATTCAAATTAGTTCTTCAGTATATTGAAATACATGTGTATCACAATGTCAGACGAAAGAGATTTGAGAATATTTTAGTTTGGGAATACTTTTGAAAGGGAATTTAAAAAATGAGAGGTCAAATTAAAGACCTTACCTGTAAATGTGTTGTTAAGTTTTTATTTTTTTTTTAATTAAGAACTTTTTTCGTCGGTATAGGGTGATTTGCAATTTGATGAAACTAAAAACACGCACTATGCCAGACTGCTATTCACTGGCACTCGGATCTCTTTTAACTCTGACNCTTGACTAAACTACCACACAAGATGGTATTGGATATTTAGCAATTAAGATTTAGAAATGTTTAAGTGTTAATACTGTGAGTATTGTCTTGCATCGAGTTAGAATTGTTTGTTTACATATGTTATTGTCATCCAACTATATTTATATGTGAATACGCATGATGCAATAATGAAAGGTGTTATCCGCCATCTTGAACTACCTTAGGAGAAACTGTGTTGTTTCTTTGC
>NW_016176875.1:0-8910 GCF_001687245.7 Rhagoletis zephyria | reverse complement strand
TTCATCCCCCGTGAAAAGCATAAGTATGTAATTTTGCTCGCCGCTCTGCAACAGTGGAAATGGCCCCAGAGCAAAGCTCTGACACGCCATTTAACAGATCTGAGTTCGAATCTAAGTAAGCGAATTTTTTGTTTTATTTTATTTTTTTTTTTTATTTTTTATATACATATATCTTTTGTTGTAATTTTTAATTTGTATTGTTGTAAAAAGAAAAAAAACATTTCATTTAGTTTTTTTTATGGTAGTTGAGCAATATGAGTATTTGGGTTTTTTCCAAATGAAATTAAATTTAAAATTTTTATTTTATATATAACTTTAAATAATTTACTTAAATACCACGCGATTGCAGCATTTATACAGATTTGTACATTTTCGTAGTTGCCGAATGATGTTGTTTGGAAATTTTTGTATTAATGTTATATTTTCAGTCTTAGTCTTTTTTTACAAGCATTTCCTCTTAAACACTAATTAACAATCTACTATCTACTGAAAACTAGGCGCTAAAAAAAATGTGGAACGCTTCACGATTTTGCGTGTCATTCTTGCGCAGGGGCCATGCTAATCTTCTCTGTATCGTTCCAATTTTAGTATATGTTCTGCCGAAGCAACTCATTCTCGATAAAAAAATCTAGGCAGGACCATTCTGTGGTTGATAACAGAAAACTTTTCGAAATTACATAGTGGCCTTGTCTGGAGTTGTTCTTATTCAGCTTAACTGATTTTTGGTGAAAACTTTTAGATAACTGTAATCAATCAAACAAACTTATGTTTAACTTTGGTTTACACCAACAACTGTTTCAATGCTAAATTCTCAATTTCCTCAAGGATTGCCAGTACACGAAAATTCAAGTATCCAGATACCTTAATGTCTTAAAGGAAATTTCCTTAATCGAATATTAGCATATTCCATAAATATAAATATGAGGAATATACATACCATTAAGATGTTTATTATTTGAACAAACCAGATTTGAATATACATATGTATGTATGTATGTACATTCATATCTTCGGAATTTCTTATTACATACGCACATTCGTGTTTGCACATATGCAAATGTATTTGGAATATGTTTAAACTTCCATTTAAATGCGTCCAAGGGTTTCTGCTTGTTAATTTCCCATCTTTACAATGCAATTTAAAATGAATTTAAATTTCATGCCTGGTGTTAAATTCTCTCTAAATATTTAATTTGTTTATTTTTATTCTTTTGTTTATGCGATCAGCTTACTTAATTTGTTAGAGTATGTTGAACGGCAAATCTAAACGTATTTAAGTGTTTACAGATGGCGGCCTTCATTATATTTTAGAGATCCATAAATAAATAGACAGATACATTTTAGAGGTTCCTAAAAACTGCAATGCACTTTGCAACAAATTGATGGCCTTTGTCGCGAGGTGAACCAACGCATTCCCAAACGACAGAATTTGGCATGAACAGTAGTGGAGCAAAATGGAAATAGATTTTTTTTGTTTGGTAAATTATGCCGAATTTGTACCACAGTTTGATATTGGTTTGATGATGAAATATATGTTGCACTGTGTTAATCGAATGAGGACTAGTTATTCGTACAAATGACCCGAGGTTTTAAACTTTCATTCATTAAAAAAAAGTATTTCTCTTTTTCCCAACGAGTTTAACCTTCATGTGCTCGGCGGTATAAATAAAATTATTCCGCTCTTTTTCATTGGAGCCTGTTTTAACGTGGCGGGTCAAAAACCCAGCGCACAACCCATTGCTGGGACGGGGTGGTTTCTCAACCGAATACACATTTATAAAGCGATCCGCTTGCTCCAAGACCGACACGGGCTGGCAGCCGCACATACTGGTGAACAGACGCTGCAGACTTCAGTAAGCCCTAAAACCGAATAAGTCGGAGGGGCCCCACCAAAGCTCCCTCTCTTTCTGTCGTGACCCATGGCTACCAAGGCTCCACTCGGATTGGTTACCACACCTCGCACATGGGTTTCTCACGGTAGCGGCGCTAACAGCTGTAGAGAAGAAGAACCCGAGCCCCTAGTTGATGATAATGCGGCCGATGTACCACCACCTGACTATAACGTGGTACGAATAGCAATAGCGCGTTTGAAAAACAACAAAGCTGCAGAGGCTGACAGCCTACCAGCTGAGCTAGTCAAGTGGGATAAGCCTTCTAAGCATAGGTTACAAGGTCTTATCGAGCGTATTGAGTGAAAGAGTGAAGCCCACCATCAACGAACTGATTGGGTCTTGTCAGTGTGGCTTTAAACCTGACAAGTCCACCACCATAGAACAGCTATTCACAATACGCTAAATCTTGTAAAAGACCCAGGAGAAAAGTGTCTACACTCACCACAATTTTTTCGACTTTAAAGCCGCTTTCGATAGCACTAAAAAGAGTTGCTTATACGCCGCGATGTGTAAAATGACGTTGAGCAATACCATCAGCTCCATTAGAATTGGGAAATACATCTCCGAGCCGTTTGCTACCAAACGGGGTTTCAGACAGGGTGACTCTCTTTCATGTGATTTCTTTAATATGATGTTGGAGAAGATAATAAGAGCTGCAGAAATCGCTCAGGAAAAATTTTCACAAAAGCATGAAGTAAATGAGCGATGGCTTTTACATTGTATCTACTTTAAGCGCGACACATGACTGCAAATATGCATTTATCAATAATTCACTAGTCGGTTTTTACTATTTTGGCCGCTGTAGTCCCATTGTGCGTCGGAAGCATCAACAATAAAAAAGATACTATAAAGCTGCAGACATAGATGTTCGATTGCCGCGAGGGACCTGCGTCAGTCTGGCCGAATTACGGTCTGGATACTGTTGCCTAAATAGGTACTTATCCTGGTTCAATCACGATATCCCTAATGGGTGTGCGGCATGTAAAGATTCCCCCCACTACAACAATCACCTATTCAAATGTCAGCTCAATCCCACTCAACTAACCAACATCCCTTTCCCTCTAGTTCAACCCCGGCGAAATAGCGTTTCCTGGGCTTATCGTTAGCTGAGCTTGACGACAGCCGATTGATGGACAAACTGACATAGGCGGGGCTCAGTAGCGCCACTGCAGCAATAACAACAGCCTATAAAGCTGCTCCAATACAAGCCCTGCAACATCTGGCACCAAATTTTACGTTTGCCTATAGTAAATGCTACTACAACATTTACACGTACCAGTCTATTCGAAACAAACTGACCTGTACATAAGTGTGTACTCAAGAGCATACAAATACATGCTTCTCAATCCACAAAGTGACTTAAAACGGTAATATGAGGGAATTAAGGTAACCTAAGCTTTTCCACATTAAATTGCAACCTAAGATGACAACAGTAAATCTAAGACGTGAAAACTTTGCGAGATACTGATCATAAAAGCGTGCGTTTACAAACAGTTTTATTTCTATTGTAGTCTCTTTTTGTTTGATACTGGTAAACTTATACTACAACAACCCGTACTCGTTGCATTCCCCATACATACAAAAGAACTTGTCCTTCAACTTGTCAGCTCTGTAGCCGTCTCGATTACACTGCAGCACAATCGAAGTTCGCTGTTTATTTGAGTACAAAACCAAAAGTCAAACTTATTCAACTTCAGTTATATTAGAGATTCAAGTTCAGTTTAGTGCCAAAGGCATGATGGCGGCTGTTGATGCTACTATTGTATACGCCGGCGGCGCTGCTTGCCAAACATCCGGGTAACGTGTTGGTGCAACATTCGAACTTTCCAGCGCTACCGTACAAAAATTCTCTCTCAATTTCGAGTACTTCGACAAATGCCAAAGTGGCAATAAGAAAAACAATCAACCAAATAAACTATAGAAAACAAGAACAAAACTTCCGAAATTCTTCGACTCACCAACTTGGCAACTGTGCAAACGACCGTTAACGCAGACGATGCGCATGTGAATGTTACTAGTCGCATAGAAGTATGCAACAAATTTAACTGTCCAAACTGTAAAAGTGGAAAAGGCTTCATTTTCGTCTTATATCTAGCCTGTCTCCGCATGCCTTCCCTAGGTGTGTACCTATATAGAATGTTTTTACGTTCTCTTGCAGTTGAACTTTGCTTTATTATCCGCGGTTCTCTTTTGTTTTTATAAACAGTTGTTGTTGTTACTTGTTTACTGCAAAATGACTGCATCTCGGACTAGCGCTTGAGAAATCAAATTCCTTGTAACACGTTTTACAGCTGCCGTGCTTTGTAGTATCCCAGCAGGAAAAGTAATAATGCGTTACATGCGTGATAAATAACATAATGCATTTGTTATGAGTTTTAGATTATACTTATGATTAGTATGTAATCAGCACTCTAATGTATCCAAAAACTGCCAAAAAATTCATATTATATCGCATGCATGCCTCACTTCCTTAGGACATCGCCGTGGGAAAAAAATGCATTTTGGAATGTGAGAATGGCTGTATTACTCATTATTTTTTCGATTACCAAACATTACATTTTGCCACTGCGATAGTATAGACACACATATCGTCGTTTAAAGTAACTGACATTTGCTGCCAAAAATTGGATTTGCTCACCCAAGCGCTTGGCTCAATCCTTATCCAATCGTACTGAAATATACTAGCCAGAAATGCGATTGCTTTATAAAAGAGAGAACCATTTTGAAATACGAGTGTTTTTACTCCCCATTTTCGATATTTACTCTTTCTTACAACGTCATCTTCTCGAAAGCCTGTAGTAGAAAAGCGCCTCGGGGCTTTTGTGTTTCTTTTCACAAACTTTCTTTAGCTACTTATCTTAGCTTGTTGTTTCTCATAGGCAATCTCCCAATCATTGCTGAAGGAAATATTTAACCAGTTTTTTACGAAGACTTTGGTGGCCCAGTTGGGAGTACTAAATATCACAGGCTGTAGACCAAGGAATGCTTCATCAGAGACTGCTCTAGGCACGAACTGCCGAGTGACCTGGAAGCCAGAATAAAACAAGTATGTTATGTTTTCCAACATAATTTAGTCGAGACTTGCCCTGTCGAACTAGCTTGGTAATAGTTAAAGGGTGGCCAATGCCGTAAAGCCAGAACTCAGCCGCAAGAAAATAAATATTGAAGTATCTTTTCAGCAAATGCAACGGTGGCATATCGTATCGCATGGGATTGAAAAGACATTCAAGTATAAATCTCTTAATTTTTCTTATTTGTCGCTGTAAGCGTCTAAGCGATTTGGAGCGACAAATCGTTTTTCTTCTGTGCCAAGTGACGCCAATTGGAAACTGAAGCTAAGCTCTGCAATACTCCCCGTCGCCACCCTGTAAATGTTCCCCAAAGCCATTCTCTCGAATGCTCCAAATGTTCTCCAAAGTCATTCTCTCGAATGCTCCAAGAGCCGCCTTATCGGATGTTGTCATTGTCTATGCTTCTGAGCCATATACCAACACGGGCATGATGCGTGACTTTTATGTAAAGTGTGGTTTTCTTACGTCGTGAGAGGGCTTTACTCCAGATTTACCTACTCATACTAAACTAGCACTTGTTGGCAAGCGTGATTCTGCGTTGGATTGCTATGCTGACATTATCGGTGTTAATTCTTATCCCCAAGTAAACGAAATTCTCAACCTTCTCGAAATTATAACTATACGGATAAGATGACCCTATCGCTTTTTGCTCCTTTATCCAACTTGGAAAATGTAGAACGGACTTCACGGTTCTTATTAGCGATCTTGCCAGACCTACAGCCACACTGATAAGACCCCATCAGTTAGTTGACGGTTGGCTTCAGTCTTTCGCACATAGCGCTCTATGAGACCTTGTATCCTATGTTTGGAGAGTTGATTCCGCGGTAGTTGGTTCGAATAGCGAAGTGCGGTGAAAAAGTCTGCCTTCCAAAATAAGTTCGCCATTGTTGTTCTTACAGGAGTTCGCCCTGGTCTTTAAACCTTCCATAACTTGCCTAACTCTCTAGTAAAATTTTCAGTCGCTTTTTCTGTCGGTCAGCTTTTCAAGCTCATCACGCTCATGTATTTCAATTTCTCTCTTGTTGTTGTAGCACATACGTCTTGCTTTCGGTCTAGGTGAAATCCGACTACTTCCTCGACAGCGGTACTTAATGAACGGGATTGCAGATTGGTACTACTATGTGATGATGTTTTATTTATTTTAAGTTCCTATATTTATAAGTTGTATTACACGTAGTTTAGGATTCCCGGAGGATGATTTACTTATTTAATAAAAAAATAAAGTTTAACGCAGTCCTTACGGAATCGAAAGTATTCACACTCAGGATCAGATATTTTTTTGCTATCGATACTTTCCTTCGATACTACTTCCAAGTAGAGGTATCGATACCTGCATTGTATCGTTTCATACCTAACGCGGACGCAAGAATAGGAATTGAGTATAGCGGAGTAACTGTAACTATACTAAACATATTTTAATATAGGAATAGTATACAACATTTTAATATTTATGCTGAAAAGTCTTTGCAGTACTAAAATAATTTGTCGGACTTGGTTAGATCGTCGATAAGCTTCAAGAATTAAATCTTTTGTGTCACTAGACAACAGAAAATTAATTTTGTTTACAGAATTTTATTTTTCCATCCGTATTGTATCATCACCGTATTCTAACTAATATCCGTAATTTTTCACTCACAGGAAATTTTCTTTGCCTATTCATACCCGCATTAATTAACTTTTTACATCTCATTTAAATTTTTGAATAAAATTATTTGAAAGAGAAAAGCTCACCTTGCTGATATCAAATTAAAGTTGACTGATTTTTGCTATCATCAACAAAAAAGGATTTCCGTCAATTACAGATGCTTTGTAAAAACAATGAGTCGCAATAATTTATGTCCGTCAGCAACCTTAATGATAATCGTTAGCAATCAAAAACAATTACTAGCAACCAACAAATTTAACAAAAACAAACTAAGTAGATAGTCAGTGCAATTTGCCTTAGAATAGAGTTCCAGCTTCTAACCGAAAAATCCGTTCAATCACAATTATGGCGGCTATGCAAACATTTGTGTATAATGAACACAACAACAACGGTAATGAAGTAATCACTTTAACAATAACGGTAGATTCCAGCTATGTAATTGGCAATAATTTATGAGGTATGGCAGGTAATAACTTAATTTGCTTTGTACATAGTAGATATGCAGGCGACACACATACATATATCACTCAGAAAGCTAAGCGGCAACGACATAAAAGCTGCTGCAATAGAGAACTCTGCAAATGCATATATACATATGTATATTAGCGCACACAAGGGGTGGGTTTTAGGGTTCAAACCCCTCCTAAAGCTAATAACCTCAAATATNCACAACAACAACGGTAATGAAGTAATCACTTTAACAATAACGGTAGATTCCAGCTATGTAATTGGCAATAATTTATGAGGTATGGCAGGTAATAACTTAATTTGCTTTGTACATAGTAGATATGCAGGCGACACACATACATTTATCACTCAGAAAGCTAAGCGGCAACGACATAAAAGCTACTGCAATAGAGAACTCTGCAAATGCATATATACATATGTACATTAGCGCACACAAGGGGTGGGTTTTAGGGTTCAAACCCCTCCTAAAGCTAATAACCTCAAATATAAACTGTATCTTAAAGCTTAGAATCCAGCTCTCAAGAAAAATCACAAGAAATATTTTTTATTATTTTTGTTGCTTGAAAAAGCACTTTCCCTTCGCTGTAAATTTTCTTGAGGAAATAAATATACGAGCATTTTTTTCTTGTGAACTGCAAACTGATTTAATAGTGATTTCGTTTCTACCAACAAATTTCGCATTTTGATTGCTCCTTTTTCTTTTCGCGTTCGGTTCTAAAATAAAGGCAAAGGGTGAGAAAATTTTGTGTTCATTTCTTAAAATACCACACTCTTGTAAGGCAAAAGAGGCACACTCCCTGCCCTTTGAAGCTTTGTCAGGGGTAATGGTTGCCCAGAAAATCAGATAGTTGCTTTAAACGACAATATTATGAATTGCGTTCGGTAGACACGGACAAGGAAGCAAAATAATGCCCTTTTACAAGTTTGAGTGTAGCATCTAACACATTTTGCGTCAGGGAAGTGCAACATTTGTTGTAGAAACGAAATCATAAGAAATTTTAATAAAGGAAAATTTGTTTTTCATTTCTNGAAATAAATATACGAGCATTTTTTTCTTGTGAACTGCAAACTGATTTAATGGTGATTTCGTTTCTACCAAAAAATAAAGGCAAAGGGTGAGAAAATTGTGTGTTCGTTTCTTAAAATACCACACTCTTGTAAGGCAAAAGAGGCACACTACCTGCCCTTTGAAGCTTTGTCAGGGGTAATTGTTGCCCAGAAATTCAGATAGTTGCTTTAAACGACAATATTATGAATTGCGTTCGGTAGACACGGACAAGGAGGCAAAATAATGCCCTTTTACAAGTTTGAGTGTAGCATCTAACACATTTTGCGTCAGGGAAGGGCAACATTTGTTGTAGAAACGAAATCATAAGAAATTTTGATAAAGGAAAATTTCTTTTTCATTTCATGTGCGCCATTTTATATGAATTTTTCATTTTTCTTGAGAGCTATTAAAAGTTTAACTGCGAATAAAAACATTGTCCTAAATATATGCAATGTATGTACTGTAATATATAGTTACATATATATAAATAATAAAAATACGAGTTCAGTTCATTTTTTTCCGAATTCGAGATATTAGAAAAATTAAGCAATTGTGAAAAATCACGNTCTTGAGAGCTATTAAAAGTTTAACTGCGAATAAAAACATTGTCCTAAAAATATGCAATGTATGTACTGTAATATATAGTTACATATACATAAATAATAAAAATACGAGTTCAGTTCATTTTTTTCCGAATTCGAGATATTAGAAAAATTAAGCAATCGTGAAAAATCACCATCTTCATCGAAAAGCAGCAGCTGGATTCCCGCATTTACTATCGCTAAT
>NW_016176874.1:0-8910 GCF_001687245.7 Rhagoletis zephyria | reverse complement strand
TTGGTGTCATAGTGGCATTCCTTGCTAAATTGTCGCTTGTAAGTGACAGCCACTTTGACGCTCACTTTGACCAAATTCGGTAGGATATTGAGGAAGAGAATCGCGCTGAACTAGCTATCGTAAATTGATTTATTTTCTTTTCATTTAAAAAGAAAACATTATTTTATGTGGAATATTTTAGGGTGCATTTTTCGGCCAATTTCATTATTTACTGTTAGAAATGCAATTTATTGTCACCTCTACTGCCGCTTTGCATATAAAGCAAATTTCTTCTAATAGGGCAATTCTGACCAAGATAATACTTTTTGGAAATTCTTTTGATTTGTGTTAAGGCCTGCTCTTTCACAAAAACCTCACGCTAGCAGCGAAGAAAATTGATTGATAAATAAACTAGGAAAGAATGTTACTCATACGCCATGTGTGAACTAATATTTTGTAAAGAAATTACTACGCATTCTCACTTGACCATTTACAACTTTATTTATCAATTAATTTTCTTCGTTGATAGCTTGACGTTTTTATAAAAGAACAGGCCTTAACACAAATCAAAAGAATTAAAAGAAAAAAATTATTTTTAAATTTTTTTCCTTTTTAAAGTTAGCAATTTTTTCATTCGAAAAGCAAATTAAAAATGATTTTTTATTGCCTTCAACAGAAAAATACTTTTTTTTTTAAATTTCTTTTAGTTTTTAGAAAACTTATTACTAAAAGGCGTACAGAATAGCGTAAAGACCTCTATGCTAACAAGATATCTTTCAATTAGTCTTTCGAAAGATAGAAAAGAGCTTTCAACATATTTTCCTGAATTTAGAATGGTCTTTACCCTAGAACGCATAACGAGATACCCGTGTGTCCATTAGCAATTTACTGGGGTACCGCACCCATAAGCTTCTGAAATTGACACCTACGCAAACACATAACCGGGATGAATAAAATTTTTATTAAAAATCTTTAAAACTACATTACAAAATTTTTAGTAGAAATTTAACTGAAAATTAAAATATACACAACGGTCACAAAGGATGCGCATACACTTTTTCCCCTGTGTTCAAGGCACATTCCAAACTCGGATGAGGACCTCTTCTTTTCTGACGACCATGGCATACGTATAAAAGACTACGAGTGAGACCCCGTCGCAGAATACTGTCGTTCACCTTAGTTGAGAGTTTTCAAGATCTGCACCCGTCATTATAGCAAAGCAAAATCGTGCTTGGTGATCTCGAAAATTTTCACGACGGAATGTCTGACAACGGGCCGAGACTGATCAACTTCGCTAAGGCCCGAAGTAAAGCTAGTAGTTTGGGTTGCTAAATTTCAAAAAAGCTCCCTCAAGCCACGTGGCTGTCTCCGATCTTTTGTGACACGCGGAAAGCCACGCTTCCAATGTTTCAGACGTACGCACATTCCGAAGGTCAAACATCGACTCGGACGATCTCTTGTTGCAGGGCGGATACGAGCAACCCTTGGCGCTGCTTCTTCTTTTTCAATTCACTGTCTATAAAGGCTACTCCTAAAACTGCATTTGCTGGAAACAGAGGCATTATGTTTTTCAGGAAGCTCCTCTCTATCGATTTTAACAAAAGTTAGTCATGCTGCTCCAGCCAGGGAAAATAACCTAACTAGTTGTTTACCAAATTACTTTCTTTATACACAGCTGGTAAGATTGTGGAGCGCATTTGGAATCAATAACGATTCAGAAAGGGTAGATTTACATTGGATTCGGTGTCTGCTTTAATCCAGCTTACCAGTCTTGAAATCACCGGATAACTAAGGCGGAGGGTCTGCTGTTGAGTAATTATAAGGATCAATGCATAAAACGCGTTTTAACTAGAAAAACAGAGTGAAATTATTGGACAGGACGCATCGCTTGGAAATATCGCAATTTGTTTTTCNAATACCGTATACTTAAAAGTTGTATTTTCTGTATACATATGTATGTATATGTATATCACGTGTCCGAAAGCATTCAACATCCAACTCTTCCGATTTAATGTCAATATTTGGTTTTCATTCAAAAAATGCAACCGCAAACGTAGCAAAATGAAAAAGTATAAAATCATATCAACAAGGAGGTAACAACAAAATCGATTTATCCAAAAAATTATTACGGAGAAAATCGGCGAAAAAGGTGTTGAAAAAAGAGCAATTTGTTGGCTAACACCTACCTCCTACCTTTTCTCTTTTTTGCCCGCGCAGAATTTGCAGCGATATTGAGGTAATAATGAAGATTGCAAACGGACAGACGGACTGCCGCAACAAATTTGCATGCACTGAAGGTGCAACACAAAAGCCTAGTGGCAGCAATAGCAACCGTGTGGTAAGCAACAATGGTCGACGGCAGTCGCTAAACCGAAGCCGACAACTGTAACAAAAAATAAAAGTAAATAAATAAGCAAAAAGCGAAGTGAAAAATGGATACAAGTCGACTGAGAAAAAATCTTATTGATAAAATTGAGTGCAGGTTGGGGCAGGGTAAAGTGTAAAAAGTGAAGCACAAATTCATGGTATGAACGGGCAAAATGGAGCAATTGCTGGATGCGGCAGATCGTGGCAGACATTCATACAGGAATACCTTTGGAATTCGCGCAGTGGTTAGCGGCTTGCAGCTTGGCATCAAGTGTGGCATATTTCTTCTTTAATTTAAAATGATATAAAGCTAAAGGTCAATGCAATGTGAATTAAATTTTATGCGATATGCAAAAAATCATCAGACACAATCGACAGAAAAACAACAACATGGAAAAGAGTGGCCTCTTTGCGGTTTTGGTGAGTACTCGGCACAGACCGAAAATCCAATAAAGTTGCAACCGATCGAACCAAAAAAAAAAAGAAAAAAGAAAAAAAGCAACATAAAAAACACCACAACGGTTAAAGCAAAAATTACAACGACAGCAGCAATTGAAAAAGCACTGCCGTTAAGCAGCGCTGAAAAATTACAGAAATAAAATCGATTTTCTTGCACCTTTCTGCTGAGCCAGTGAAGCTGGGCTGACACGACAGACAAGCTGTGGTTAAATGGCTGGCGGACAGGCTGGTTGGACAAGCGCTGACGCTTAAGGTTGGCTTACCAACGAAGTGCAGTTCCAAATGCATGACAGAGCTGGGCCAGTAAAATGTATATGCGATAGAGAATTCAGCTACAAACCACACTGCCCTTAGTTTAAGGATATTTCAAGTTATTTTAATGGATCTGAGTACTGATTATTGGTCCCAAAGGAACCTGGCTACTTCAGCAGACTTTACTTGGTCAAAACCAGGCGATGGGACCCTCACCTACATAACGGTGATGGCTTAAGCAATAGGTCCAAAGTATCTTACCGGTTGAGTAAGAACAGACTGAAGCTTGCAGTAGCTCAGAGAGAGAGAGAGTCACATAACAAAAGCATCGGCACCGCATGGAATATTAAATAACATATTTAGCAGCGAGAATTTTCACGGGTTTGAAAACTGAGACTTGTTCTTCTGCTAAAGCCGGGTAGAAATACTGAATGATCCATCAGCACATGACGCCCTAGGTAAAATATGCGATCGGCCACAACAATTCCGCGGGCGTCTAGATGAACCTTCCAACTCCAGTTATGGGTGCCCTTACAATCGCAGTGGTAGAGAAATTACTACATCTTCTCCGGGAAGAGGACGGAAGTTGTACTATGGCTCTTATTTTTGTCTTCCGCCTAAGCGATTTTGGCCGAGTCCAAAAGAGCACGCCAGTCGTTTCTCTTCTGTGCCAACTGATGCCAATTGGAAATGCTACGTGAAGCAAAGTCCTTCTCCACATCGTCGGGCATGCGTCCATCTGACCATATTCTGCGTCAAAGTTGATGCATACACCTTATCAGCTTCTCGCCGCCGTACTTGAATAGTTCGGCTGGCAGGCCGTCAGCTGCTGGGCTCTGTTGTTTTTCAGCCGCATAATCGCTTTTCCTACATCATCATAGTCATAGACTGCGGCTTCGAGTTCGTCTACTATACTACTTTCAGCGCTGCTGCAATAGGGTGAAGAAATGTTCACTCCATAATTCAAGTACGTTCTGGATATTGGTGGCTGGGTCACCATGATACTTCTTACAGGAGTGTGCCCTGGTCTTGAAACCATCCGTAAGTCGCCCAACTTCCTGATAAATTTTTCGGGCACTATTCCTGTCGGCCAGCATCTCACACTCTACGCACTCACGTATTTAAAATTTAATACGCATCGCTTTCCCCTTCGGTGCCCTATAATGGTCCCGCCTGGCTCACGTTGCGCCCGATGGCATCTAAAAACTAAAGCGTGCCTACCGTCTATCACAACACGATCGATTTGGTTTCTCGATTTTCGATCTGGGGACAGCCAGAACACTAGTACTACATTATAAAATGTTTCGCGTCCCGGCGAAGTGGATCAGCCTCAGTCCCTTAATGGAGGATGAATTTTCCAAAGGTGGCGCCAAAGACCCTTGCCCAACTTGGTATTGAAATAGCTATGTACAATTTTGATATCATGTCAGGAGCAGTGCTCATAATAATGTTGGCTCCAAGAACTCATAGAAGAGATCCTTCCGTCGTGGCATAGGCGCGGATTAGCGAGATGTTGAGGAATCTCGCTTTTATTCGGATTTTGGCAAGACGCTCGTCCACCGGGGTGAACACCAATACTCGGCGACGGAGTCTCCCTCCCACCGCAAATCCAACACCGAATTCGCGCTCCTTTACATGGCAACTGTAGTAGACGTCGCAACCAGCACGCTTACCATGCCTTGCTCCGTCCATCGCATTTCTTGGATGGCCGTGACGTTTGCCCTTTTTCCCATTAAGGGTCCGGATATTCCAGGTACATACCGTCAAAGCATAGTTCAGTATACGTTTGTCGTGGTCGTCATCAAAAGAAAGGGTCTCATCCGAGACTTTTTTTCATTGGGCCGGGTTTTGACGTGGCGGAACCCAAACCCAGCACAAGCAAGGTTTTACGTCTTCTTATTTTAGCTCGAACCCAAACGAATGTTTGTCGATACCTAGATGATACGTACACCTAAATATCTGGACGTCAGCTGCGATTTGAACTGTACGCTTAAGAATCACTTCTTGCCACTCCCAGGTGAATGGCAGTCAGAAGCTTTACCCACTTACTTGGCCTTCCGCAATGATCCCTTGTTGAATTATTTGTAGTTGTAAGCGATCAGTAGATAACGTTGCAGTGTCTTACATAGGTGTTTAGTATCTTGGTGTGCTCATCGAACACCAAAAAATAGTAGTTGAAGAGGCAGCATGGATAAACGGGGGCTTATCACCAACCACGCCGAGTAACGGCGGTCCACGGGTAGACGACAGCAAAAATATCAATTACGAAGAACCAAAATGCCTTTTTAAATAAAAAAATGGCTCAGCTATTAGCAATGGACAGCGCACGAGCCTAGGTTGAGGCGAAAAAAGTGCAAGACGTAACAGCCTTGCAAATGATATACCCGCAAGGATTGGAAATTTAAGTTACCACCTTACGTAATTGTTTCAAAATATATGTATTTATACAGAGGCAGGCCAGAAGACATGCGAAAAATAGATAAAAGTTCATATCTCAGCTCAGATAAAGATGTTGTTTTGAAAAAGCAACAAAAAAGTAGGTGTCATTTGTCGCCGGCCCGAATATAAGACTAGTGCCTTTACTGATACGCAACAACTCAGTACGAATAGTGGACCAAGTGTCGGGCGGCTGACAAGAAACAATGAATAAAAACTAGCTATGTACAAATCTTTGTCTAAATAAATGTGTCAATGCAAACTAAATTAAAAAGCAAATAAACTTCGACAACACAAGCTTAGCGAAATTTAAATAAAAAAAAAATTTACATATATAAAAATTTACAAGCTGTAGCATTAATGTGGCAATTTTACAGCTCCATATATTTAGTAGTGGTGTGCTTGCTGTGAAAATAGCCATAACAATTGAAATAAAGATTACAAAAAACATGTCACTTGCAACCGCAAACCACCGTAAACGGGTAGGTAGGTAGGTGTTAACTTCAAGGCTAATTTTTGTGCAGTTTTGCGGTTATTTCGCCAAAAGACAACGCAACCAACAACTTCAGGCGCAACTGCGCTGCTGCCTTTTGACTACAAATAACCGACAGAACTCGACAGATTTCACCCTACACCGGTAAGCACAAACATATTTACATACATACATACATATGCATATAAATTTTTGCAACTTCGTTGGCAGCGCTATTGCCACCGTTGCAACGCGATTGTGGCGATTTGTGGCTATCTGAGTGTTTTCAGTCAGAATGTTATAAGCAAGCGCACACACGTAGATACCAGCTACATGCAAAAGTGCATAAATATTTTGCCAGTATTTTTTCAGCAGCACAATTGTTGTCAACTTTTTTTTCAATCTTCTCCTCGAATTATGTTGTTGTGGGTGCGGTTTCGTAGTTACCGCACTGCTGCGCTTTATGCCATCGTTTTTCTTGCTGTGCTGCTGTAGCTGTCACTTAATCGCTGTGCAATATGTTTTTTTTTACGTTTATGTTAGTGTAAGATGTTAAATCGAATATTACCATTGGCATTTATTATACATATCTTTATCAGTTTGGCAGTTAAAGGTAGACGGTGTGTAGTCTGTTGGCAAGCGCGATATTTTTTGTAAATATTGTTGACCTCAATTACTTTTATATTTATACGAATACATATAAACATATGTACATGTATGGGATACAATGGTGTAAAAGTTAACGAGGTTTAAGAAAATTGAGTTGCAGTTACTTTTTTTTTGGTATTTTTGAATGAAAGGGATATGAAGGCGGAAGCAAACAGGATGTTTTGTAACATTAAATATTTACATCAACAAATTCAAATTTAATTGCGATGACGCTGGTGTGGGGCATGTTGTTGGCATGGATGACAAGGCTCCGGTGAAAAGTTCCTTCGCCTAGGCACTAAGAGGTGGACAACGAAAGAAAGGGCGCCCACGAACAGAATGGAAGGGCCTGTCTGCATTCGGGATGTACAACTGACGCAACCTCGTAAAGGAGAGAGGCCATTCGGGGCGTTTTTTGGTCTCGGCCCAAACCGACGAAGGGTTTCACAGCCAAACAAGAAGAATTAAATATTGAAAAGCAACCTATTTCTAGATATTTTCTATGTACCTAAATGCTATCCGATGCACCAAAACGCTTTCTGAGTTCACTGAGAAAGGTGGTGCGCAGAGATACTTCAGTACCAGTGTAAACAAATTCAGAAATTATTTGCTACTATGCTTCCAACAAACTAAAGGATCTTCTTTTCTAGGTATAAGGGGTAGCTGTAAATATTTCTCCATTTCTATCGGCCCATCGTTTGGCTATCCACCACAAACACTGGAATTAGCATCAGAACCGTTGGCGATTTCCTCAAAGCATTGCCAAATATCCTGGTGATTTCACTCTTAAATAGAAGCTTTCACTATTGTTCGGCCTCTTTCGTATGATTCAACTGGTTTCTCCATTTTAACTGATTTACATTTTCAAATTAGTTCAACATCAACCCAGTATTCCGCATTTTTGATGTCAGAAAAAAAAAACTAATTTTGAAACATGGGAAACAAAATATAGGAACAATGAAGAATTACGGCATGATTCAATAATTAAAGGTTTGCTCAATATTGACATTAGAGTTTGGACACTCCCTTAGCTCCCTTACAAAAGCTTTGCACACACACACACGAACTCACACACAGTGCCTTGCTAAGAGAGACGATTTTGTCAAGAGGAAGCGAGAAAACTGCTTTTTGAGCAAACCTTTTATTATTGAATCATGGAATTACGGGACGATATGTATGCATGCACAGTAGCTCGATTTTCATAAATTTTTTTTTTAATAGGAGGCTCGGTGCGCAACAGCGGGCTCTCCGCTGGGAAAAGGCGACCTTTTACCCGATGGGTTCCTTAGAAGCCAGGGGTTCAAGCATACGCCTCTTTAACAAAGCAAGCTAAGGTAGCTTACATTCCGATTGCAAGTCTATAAGATTCGATTTAGCATTTATAAATCCGAGATAGGGCAAGCTTAACGGAACTTGTATAGGAAACTCTTGGAAAGCGTAGAAGACTTTCTCTCCATGGGAAATTGTAAGACGAGACCAGTCGATTAAGCGATGACCGGTAAGGAATGGCTTAAGGTCTCTTCGATGCGAATTTTCAAAAAAAAAAGGGCTACTGAAGACGCCGCCGGTTTTGGGCAAACGACGCTTTTAACCATACGATTCGCCGAGAACTGTAAATAAATCTCCCGGATTTCGGCAATGTAATTGAAGCAGAGGTGGCCGTGAAAAAAGAGGCAGCGGACTGGGTACGTAACAGCGTAATTCCAATAAGAAGGTCATATATTTACTCTGCTGGTTAAGTGGCAATTAGTATGAAATGGACACAGTCAAACGCATAAATATGTAAAGAAGGTGCAAATTTTAAATGACCTATCTACATTGGTGTCAAAATTCGGCATAAGTTCGGGATGAAGGGAGGGAATTGTAACATTAAATAAATTTATTTTAAATTTTTTTTATATTTACTGTTTTTTAGGAATATTTTATTAAAATCAATGAAGTATTTTACTACTAAGAAAAGAGTCGGAATTTGCCTGCCGATGGAGTAAGGTAGGGTAGTTAGGTGTGACTGCCATTGCTACGTAGGGAAAACCTAAGGCCAAGATTTGAAAGCGCATCTATTTAAAGGTTTAAATCTCCCAATTTGCCAAGGTCACTAAAATAAGGAGACCCCAGAGAGCGCAATCTGCTCGTCGGTAATACCGGATAGACAGACAGAGGAGATAGAGCACTCCTGTTCCTCCTCGTCCTCCTCGACCTCCTCGTCCTTCTCCTCCTCCTCCTCATAGTTTTTGCAACTTCAGCAGCATCCGAGCCGTACTTCGTGTTTACCTATACGGCAGTGGGCTGTTAGAGCA
>NW_016176873.1:1324-8911 GCF_001687245.7 Rhagoletis zephyria | reverse complement strand
TGGAATGACGATACACAAAGATATGTATGTATGTATGTATATATTGCGCTAGCGTTTGTGGCAACTGCGTTTGTATGCATGTGCATGTATGTATGTATGGGCAATAGTGATACAATTTGACATAATACGTCAGCAATTTTCACCCGTCTGATTATAATAAATAATAAATTTTAAAGAAATATTTTTTTTTTTTATATACTATGTAGGTTGCCTAACGAATGATTGAAACCTGTGTGTCTTTTTTGGTTCCAACTCAAACTTTTTTCCAACCGCCAAAATGTCCAACATATTAAAGGAACTTTACAGAGCCCGGAAAAAATGAAATCTATTACTATTATTATTATATTATTGTTGAGGAAGATTTATTATTATTGGATTTTCATATGACCCAAATGATACCCAAAAATTTTGGATGCAAAATTTTTATTCATATTGAAGTACATACATACTACAGTTGGATCGTTCACACGACAATTTGGTTAAGCGATTTCTAAGTGGTAATATGCCCAACATTTATTTTGGAATTTCTGCTGTAAACGGCCTTTCAACTAATCCCTTCCAATGAAGTGGGTCGTTACCGCGGCGTTTGAACTTACGTACCCGGAACGACCCAGTTTATATTTGGCAAAGGACTGCCACTCCTGCAACACTCCCCAGAAGTGGGATTGGCCAAATTTTGATTCAACTAAGTAATCGCATCATGTAAACACCGTATAACGCAAAACACTGAATTGAGAGAGCTCCCAATTGCACATACATACATACATACATAGCCCCAAGAGAATTAATAAAAAGAATAATGCTTTCTAGCGATAAAATAAAAAAACGCTTCTACCCAAACAACCAATGGCTTTTCTATAGACAGCAAAACCACAAAACGTTCACCAATCAAAAAAGCAATAAAATAATGGGCATCTGTTTGAGTGAATGGCTACAAAGCAAAAGGAAATTGGCCGACGGCGACATGATTCGCAAAACTAAAAAGCGACACATCAACCAAAATAGATCTTGTAAGGAATGGGAGGAAAAGCGGACAAGTTGAACACTCCGCACTGGACGCTAAAACGCTACAGTGCCATCGTAGATAGCGGCAGCGATAATGTTCTATTTTTGCCGACGGCGCCACTAGGACGGGGGGAGCCACGCTACGGCCGCCGGCCAAATTTTCTATTTTTGTACGGGACGCAATTGGCCTTACTATCGAAGTCATATTAATCGCTGTTGCCACAACGTAGCACCTTCTTATATCAATAGCATTAATTGGGGCGCCAACGGTTTTCCAGCTTTTCGTCAATGATGCAATTCAAGCGTTTACCTTCTATGCTATCACAATACTTTTTTACAAGAGTAGATTGCACCGCAGACTACTGCACGAATATTTACAAATTTCACTATATACTTATGAATATAAGCATGTGTACACGCAACCAAAATGACCAGGAGTGGCACAGCGCTGGATAAAATCATGTTTCCACATAAGCATACATAAATATTTCATTTGTGAGGTATTTTTTCTTATTACCTTACTTTTGCAACACACCCAACTCCTCTGATGCACAATCTTTTGTTGTTTTCCTAATCCACTTTTTTGCTGCCGCTGCGGCTGGAAATTCAATCCTCAAACCTTTTTTACTTTGTACTAAACCGTTTTATCTTACTGGATCACTTAATTGATAGCGTGCCGTAAAATTCGTTGATATTAAACTAATTTTTAATTAATTTTACATAGAAGATTGCGTTAAAATAAATGCTGCTGAAATTACACGATTTGCCTTTTTGTTCCTTTAATTACTTTTGGACTCAGCTTTATCAGTGCTTCTTTTTTATTTTGCGTTCGAACCGATTTGCGATAGTGCCCATGATCAGTGCTGCCTAGTTACGGAAACTGGCGGCTGTTTTGCGAAATTTCAGTGTTTTTGGACAGTGTTGCCACTTTACCTTTTACGTACCAAAACACCTACCATATCCAAAGAACGTAAATGTATAAGAAGCGACAACTCGTTACTTTGAAAATGTGCCGCGACGATTTTGACCGTATCTGAAAGGTTGAGATGAGGAGTTCGTCTCCCTTTTGACTCTGTCCGCGGCAGATTTTTGATTTTCGCCTCAGAGACGTTCTCTGGACGTTTAAACGTTCTCTGAAAATACTTTGTATGGAAGAAAATATGCAACAAAGCCAGAAAAATAAAAATTTCACAAAAATTAACGGTAAGGCCTAGCCAGAGTTGCCGTTTTAGCCCTTTGGTGGCTAGATTTAGCTACCACATCCTTTTTTTGGCCACATAAATTTAAAATTGCCCCTAGCTCTTTTTTTTAGCCCTTCGGAGAATTTATTCATACTGGGCATGAAAAAGTTGTATTTGCTTAATTTGATCTAATATTTTTGCATTTATGTAAGAGATGAATTTTTAAACTAAGAAAGATATATATATGTATTGTATGTTCCTTACGTTTTTATACATACATACTGTGAAAGTGTTAGGGCTGTTTTTTAACTTATCTATTAACGATTTAACTATAGTTTAAAATAGATAAGTTTACGGCCCTTAGAGCCAGTTTAAACTCAGATTAAGTAAACTGAGTTTAAATTGAATAGCTGGCTGGCATTTGATTGGCTGATCTTAGTTTAAACCAGCCAGATCAGGCGTTTAAACTTACTTTAAACCACGGCCGTGCACTGAAAAACTGGCCTTTAATATGCTTCATTTGTTAAATGGCCCATCAAGTCGATTGACCGTGTATGTTCTTGTNTTGATTGGCTGATCTTAGTTTAAACCAGCCAGATCGGGCGTTTAAACTTAGTTTAAACCACGGCCGTGCACTGAAAAACTGGCCTTTAATATGCTTCATTTGTTAAATGGCCCATCAAGTCGATTGACCGTGTATGTTCTTGTTGTGCGATTGTACCAGCTGCTGGTGCGACTTCAAAAACTATTTGAAAATTTTATGCTTGTACCAGCATGCGGGTGTCGTGAGTGGCGAAATTACCTCAATTTTCTAAAGTCAAAGCCGTGTTTGTGGAATATTAAGTGCACAATATTGCAGTTGTGAATACAAAAAAAAAAAAACAATGTTTAACAAAATGGTAGACAAATTATGAAATTTCGGCTCAAATCATTTTGATCTTTCCTCGGCCTCATTTGTAAAGAAATAAATATTGTACCAGCATGCTGGTAAGTTATATGCTTCGAGCCTGATGGTACAATCACTTGATCGAGCCAGCAAGCTGGTGTCGTATATTTCCTCTTTTGTACGAAAAGGTTTTTGGTTGGATAAAATATTAGCGTTTTTTCCAGAGTTCATTGTTTTTCTATACCACTACTTATTGAAAATATTTGCGTGTATACTTATAAATGATTATGTAAGTAAACAATTTTAGCTACCATTTTTAGCCACAACGACTTTTTTTAGCTCTTTTTTAAGGCCATATGCAGCTCTAAAGAAAAGCACAAAATCCATATAAAATGACGTATAAGAAATGGCTAAGAAATTTTCTTGTGTACAATAATCTGAGGCAGTTCTTAAGAAATTTTCTACGCTTTCTCTACGGTTTTCTAAAGTTTTTTGTGAAAAAAGAGCACAAGGCAACCCATGCTTGCAACAGAAATATATGCCCGTTCCATCATTTATTATAATGGTAATTTATTTCTTGGCCGTTTTCTTGAGAGCTGCATATCAGCCTTTAGATCTTCTTTTAAAGGAATTTGGCTACCACTAAAAACGCTTCGCGGCAACACTGGTCCTAGGTACTTCAAACCAGTGATGGAAAAGTAGGTACAATTGTACTTTTTGAGCACTTTTACAATTTGCAATTTACAATTCTCTAAAAATGATTCAGAGGAATGGTCAAAAAGAGTTTCAGTGAATGGTGCAAAGCTATTACTGAAATGTGTAGGGATGGCAAACAGCAAATAAAACAATCGATTAATTAACCATTTGATTAATCCAAAGCCAAAAAGTTAATTGCAATTATTGAGAAATTAGCGATTAATCGAATTTTTTAATCATATGATTAATCCAAAGCCAAAAAAATTAATTGCAATTATTGAGAAATTATCGATTATTCGAATTTTTAAGGGCACTTTTTTACAGTGACTATTCACAAAAACACTTTTCCATAAACAATTTATTCTCTCGTTAATCAGCCTTAAATAAAATAAAACGAGGCGATAATTAATTATTATTTAACCAAGTTTGCAAAAACAAGAGTGTGATAAGCGTTTTATTGTTAAGCTGTTGCGTTTCTCGGTGGCCGTAGCACTGAATTTTGAAAAAAAGGGCTTAGCAGGCACCGAGGTACCAACTAAATAACAGAATTTTTTTCGAAAGTCCGTAATGTTCCGTGTAAATAGTTTCCATTTCCTCTCAAGCGTCGGTGATACTCCGCTCTAGTTCTAGGACTTGACAATGCGGGTTCACTCGTATATATACATATATATATATTTCATGATCCAATGACGGCATCTAAACCAGATTAGTATGGGACCATCTCTGAGCCATTACCTTTCCGGTTATTGAAATCGGTTGACGTGGTAGCGTTATGCGGTAACATCTTCTATGTACATATATATATAAAATAATAGCCGTTTTCGTTGCTCGGAGTTAACTCAAAAGCTACGGCATAGATTTCAGTAAAATTTTCAGAGGTTATACCTTGCATATATGGTCCTATTATAGGCTACTAGAAAAGTGGCGCTGGGGTCGAATTATTTATAAAAGTCGTATTTATCAACCGATTTCGTTCAAATTTGAAACGTGTGCTTTCTCCATGATAAGAAATACGTGTGCTAAAAATAGACCCGCTAGGTGGTGCTGGAATCGAGTTATTTATAAAAGTCTTATTTATGAAACGATTTGTTTTAAATTCTAAATGTAAGCCCGCTAGGTGGCGCGGGAGTCGAGTTATTTATAAAATCCGTTATTATGAACCGATTTCGTTCAAATTCAAGCTACCTGCAATGCTGAAAAAGGCATTTGCGAAAAACGGACCCGATAAAAGCCCTATTTATGAACCGATTGTGTTAATGCAAATTCGAAACGTTTATAACTTTCATGGTGATGTTTTTTTTTCATTCGAAACATATATATACAATGTATATACATACATAAAATGATAGCCGTTAACCTTGCATATATGGTCCTATTATAGCCTACGACTACACGCTGATGGCGCTGGAGTAGAGTTACTTATAAAAGTCGTATTTATTAGCCGATTTCGTTCAAATTCGCAAAGTGAGCTATCTGTATGATGAAAAATTCGTTTCCTGAAAACTAACCCCCTATATTTTATAAAATCTGATTGAAATTCATAATGCGTATTCATTTCATGTCAGTCAGTGGTTTTGCATAAAAGGGACCTAATGACTGCGCTGCAGCCGAAATATACGGCCCACACGGGGTTTGGTCTGCTCTGGCCCTATATTCATCTTAGATGAATTTACTTTTTATATGGGTAAATGGAGGATTCGTTTAAGTATGCATGTAAAGACCGCAACATTGTGTAAGCGCACCTTTGCCTGACGCCCTCATACACCCAAAATGCGATCTTGCACCTACCGATTGAGGGAATTGCTAGGGGCGGCCGTTAGTACAGGGGTAAGACTCAAAGTAACCAGTTCATAAATATTAAGATGAATTGTAAAAGTGGTGAATTGACAAGAAAAGATTCGACCACATCTATAAAAAAGGAACACGGTAGGTATATCGATGGCTTCATTTGAACGATATTTAAGAGATCACACGAAAACTTTTCATCCTGTGGGGGCGAGGATTCTTGGCCCTCCTATAACTGAAAACGGTCATCTGTGCTCTTTAGTTTCCGTATAAGGACTTTTATTGGCTTACATAGTACATCGGACCAATGTTGGAGTTGCAAGATCATAGAAGACTAATACGCACGCTTGGCAGAGATCTCACAGGTACAAATAAGACCATCGGTAAAACTCATGACATCGAAAGGGATAAGTTTTCCATATGGTATCACAGCGCCACTATTCTAGGCCTATGTGTGAGGAGGATTCTACTCTTTATTCGTTTCCGATTTTGTTTTTAAATGCTATTTTTATATTGGCCAACGCAAGAGATCTCATTCGGCGCCGCGAAGCAAGCGGGCATTGGCTAGTACATACATAAAGAAAATATATATATTCCGACGAGCTGATATCCTCCTCCTTTTTTGAAAGTCGGCTAAAAAAGGAGGAAAATTTAGAAACCACATTTCAACTAAAACATAAAATATAATACGCAGAATTATGGTCCAACTGATATTGAAGCGTGAGTATTAATTCAAAACACAAAGGTAAAGCGCTCTTCAGCATGAAGTTACTCATTATGTATACAGCTTTATATTTGTAATTAGATTATTAGATTTTTAAACGCAACGAATTTCTGTAAAACTTGTATCCATATTTTAACGGTTAATTTTAAATACTTTATAGTTGGTTTTTAAAATCATGCACACGTTTCTACAGCTTCCTTCGTTTATTATCCCAAAGTTTTTTCCTTAATTTCTGCTCTGCGTGAAGTGTCTGCCAAAGTTACGTTCAAATAAAACTTTTTTCCACAACCAAGCACATATAGTCAAACATATGTATGCACATACTCGTATGTACATACAGTTCCTCCCCAAAAATTTCCTGATTCCCAACATATGTCCACACTTAAGCTAAATTGTGATTGATGGACACACACCGGTAGGTAACTGTGTAGTCCATCCCCACCCATCGGCCGCAACTGGCCTGGCGAAGGATAAAATATTTCATTATTGGCGTTGATGTGATTTAGACAAATTACAACGGGTCACTTGGTGATGCAACGAAGCTCAAAAGCAGGGTGGTGATGGAAGTAAAAGGAATGGGGGAGGGCGAGAAGTAAGTAGTGATTAAATTGTTACTTTTTTCTTAACGGTCAAGTGTCGCTGAGTGGCAAATCCTGCAAGTACATACATACATACACACATATGTACATACGTAAGCGAAGTGAGTAAGTGAGGGATTATGTTGACTTGCAGAAGCTTTGCGTATTTACATACAAATACATGTGGGTCGTTCTTAAAAAACATGACCATTCTGAATTTTGTAATTTTTAAAAATTAAGTTGGCCAAATATGTTTATAATTGGCCTCATGTGGTTACGGATGGTATCAACAATAGGAATCCATAACCAGCAGTATTTTTTTTAATTTTTGGAGTTTTTGGAGTTAATAAGTCACAGAGTGGACCGGTAACAGAGGGGACAAATTAACTCAAAAATACCATATTTTAGCTTTTTATTCGAATTTTGGAGAATTTATTTGTCCACTTAATTAATGTACATAAAATATTTATAAAAAAATTATAAAATAAATAAAAAATCACTTTACTCACCGTTTTTCAACAGTAACAGAGTTGACACTGAATAAGGGTACGTACCCGGCATACAATTGGGTTCCTTACTCAACAACGCACTAAACAAGACTGAACAGTTCAAAACACATTTTGTTGATTTTAGCTAAGTTATGATGGAGAAGCATAAGAGAAATATACGCGTCATAACGTTTAACAAACATTTTTCAATAAAATGAGTGGACGTAACAGAGGGGACCAAAAC
>NW_016176873.1:0-245 GCF_001687245.7 Rhagoletis zephyria | reverse complement strand
GGAAATCAAATTGAAAATAAAGTTTTTCATTAAAATTTTAATTTTTTTGCTCCAGTTAGCAGCTGGAGCTGTATGTCCAAGAAACAACGGTGCAAAGTGTACACTATACAATTTTTTTGGTGTTGATTCGGCTGGCTAAGATTCTGCATATATAGCCGGATGAATTGAAGTTCATATGTATGTATGTGTGTGTATGTACACACATCGTCTACCCAGTTGGAAAATAGTTAACCTATGACGATTTC
>NW_016176872.1:0-8911 GCF_001687245.7 Rhagoletis zephyria | reverse complement strand
GGCCACAAGAAGCAGTTAACTTGGGAAAACACAAACAGGAGCTCACCTTGATACATACATAAATACAAACAAGTAATTAACCCTCTGACAATCGCAACGCTGAATATTCGTCGCAAAATTCTTTAAATAAAAAAGTGGGGCCTAAAAGTGTACCACATGAAAACAGTAACAGATGCAATATCTGGCACTATTAGGGGCCAAATCTGGCATGTAACTGGCTGTGACATGTTGATTTTGAAGATTATTGGACATTACATTGAATTAATTTGAAAAATGCTAACCATCTCCAAGCGGACTCGAACCTGCGATCTCAGCACCAGAACCGGTAGTAGTGTTCACGCGACGCCACAGCCGACATTTGTAAGAAAAGCAATTAATTGCGTTTATGTTGGGTTTTGACAATTTACAAGGCAGATGTCGCTGAGCGTTTAGGTTCTTCGAAATTGTCGAACTGCCATCGTTTTAGCACATACCGGTTAATGAACTGGTATTTTTATAGATTGGTTTGCCTTTTCACTGCAGGGCATATGTTTGTAGATAAGCTGATCACTGATTTTTTGTTTTCTTTTAGTTTCACGCCTTTTTATTCCCGTTAATTGCCGATATACATACCTACTCTTCATAAGCAAAGTAAACAATTTCAAGTAAAAATCCCAACGCTGATGTCAACAACAAAAACGGAATTCACGGAAATCGATTTCAATTATCTACTGTTGTGGCGACAATTATCACACCTTTGGAAAATTTTACGCAAATCATTTCAAAATTAAGTGGAGCAAAAAATTTGTGTACTTAGGCGATGCGTATGTATGTACTTTATTAAACATATGTACATACATACAACTTGTTTTTTTTCGAATATGGAATAAACCGGATTTTTTATCGAACAAACCGGTTTTTTTCATTTCATATAAATCTTGACCTTTTTAGTTCTTCGGAGTTTTCATTAGTTTTAAAACGCATTTCACTATGTGCAATAAAACCGGTATTTTCCTAATTTCGAAATGGGGAACCGACTTTTTTTCAAAATGCATTTTTCCGATTAACTCGCAAACCGGCTTTGGAAAAAAGGCGAATAATCGAACACTCCAGTTAGTATGTACATACATATGCACAAAGCAATAAATGGTAAGTCTAAGCAAAGAGGACACTAGACTCCCAGCAGCGGAACTCCAAAAAAACTGTGGTCGTCGCTTGTTTTATTGTATCCAGATTGGGCTTCAAAGTGATCAGCAGGACTCTATAAAGGGCGCTGAAAGAATCAGCAACCTCAAAAGCCCCTGCATACCAAGACTAAGGCAAATCCATTAATACTTATGAAATTTTATCTAAGTATCACATAAACGGCGCAAGGGTTTTTGAGGTTAGAAAAAAATCCGTAACGTGATCGAGCAAATTGAACTTCAAATTCGTGTACAGTGGACCCCAAAAACAGTTTGAACACCTGGTCTGGTCAATATAACCTTCATCGGGCGTGCAAGGCCTGCGGAAGTTGGCCGGTTTTCTACTGCATTAAGGGGAGTTTAATCATCAGCCAATTGCACCTCACGCCTTGTCAGATCTTCTGGTTAATGGGTCTAGAAGTAAACAACGCAAAAGCATTTGGTACCCGCGTTTAAGAGTCTGCCTTGAGGCATTAGTTGCGGTTATAAAGTAACGGAAATGAGACAGACAAACTGACGAGAGTTTGCCCAGTTACAAAGTCTGCTCTGCTGTGGGTCTCCAAAATTCGCTCCGGTGCTTTAACGCCTGTCCTTTGGTAGTGGTTAAACGGAAAGAAACGTTACTGTGCTCATCCAACATAGTTATATGTAAAAGTAAATTACGCCCCACGCTTAAAGCAGCTTCGTTCACATCAGCTGGGTACAAGTTTTGCAATGCCGTTATTTATGTACATAGATTTCACTCGAAAATGATGACGTGGGCCCACCATGCAAACATAGTACGTATGTATGTATGTATGTATGTACTTAAATAAGTGCATTAGTCTTCCTATTTATTTACGCCATTTTTCGTTATCGACACAGTTGGCACACAATTGGCACATTTTAATTTTCTAGAATTCTCATCTCATTGGTTGGCGGATGCAGGCAGGTGGGGTGGGGTCTGGTAATGGCGGTGCTGATGACGAATGTGCTGCTGCTGTTGCTGTTGCTGTTGTTGTGATATGATGTTGTTGACAGTCTCTGCATTCGTTTACCTAATTTTTAGTTGTTTTGCAAAATTTTTACACAAGTAAATACATACATACATACATATATGTATGTATGTGCACTAGAGTGGTCCAAAAACAGTAAAGTCGAAATTTTTAAGCCGCCACCCCCTGGGATTGTTCTATACCGAAAGAAATATACTTTTATATTTTTCATTTTCAAATCAAAAAATATCTAGGGAGTGCTCAAAGCGCTAAAAAGTGTTTCATGTATTTTATATGGCGAAAAAAAACACTTTTCGTAGAAATGGTATAAATCTCTCGAATATCAATATTTCTCGATCGGAACAGTGTGTGGTTCTCTACAGAAGGCTTCCAATATTGACATCCACTTGATTATTTAACCATTTTTTAATACCTACTAAAGATTTTTTATTGGTTGTTTTCCCTCATATAAAATGCATAGAAAACTTTGAGCGCTTTGAGCACTCCCTAAATATTTTTTGATTGCAAAATAAAAAAAAACTAGAACAATCCTAGGCGGTTGCGGCATTAAAATTCCGACTTTATTTTTTCACATATTTCGGACCACTCTAAAGTGCATTAGTAGATACATACCTACGAGTAATCGTGCACACAGTCGAAAGTGTTTGCATGATTCGTCTGTTGATGAGTTGTTGTTGTTTTTGGTTTCTCTAACAAGCAACGTAATTGTTGTTTATTTTTGCCATTTAGGGTGTTATTGCCATTTCAATTATACTGATTGTTGCAATTATTGCCACAGTGGCTGTGTTGTTTTTTTTTATTGCTTTCATGGCATTCGACGAAATTTGTTTACCGCAAATAAACCTTTGCATCACAAAAACAAAATCACAAAAAACAAAAAAAAAGTGGAAAAACAAACAAAATTTTGTAACAAAAACAGCTGTCAGGTCATTGATACAGTTGCTGTGTTGTTGGCATGTTGACTGACGTTGGTGTTGCTGCTGATTATTTAGCTGTAAATACTTAAATACAATGGCTTGTTGTTGTTTGTGTAAACGCATTTTCTGGTGTGTCAGCTAAATTTAGCGGTGGCATTGAGGCATATACATACATACATATTTGTTTTTGCGAACATTTCTTGCGCGCCATTTGCATAGATACATATGTATGTATGTATGTATGTATGTATGTATATGTGTAGGTATGCATTTTGGGGCTTTTTTCATCATTCGTTTTTGTTGTTTACATTCACGTTGCAATTTCGGTGAAAAATTGGGGGCCACCAACGACCGAACGACCGAAGCGCCAATTGAATATACATACATACATACATACATACATACATATGTATGTATTGCTTGGGCGCATTTGCATTTGTATGTATCTTTTCGGTCTCTTCTTTGTTGTTGTTGTCACTTATGCGATTTTCGCTCATTAGTCTCATAAATCGAAATTGCGCAGTTTCACCATTTAACGAGTTAAACTGTTTTGTTGTTGTTGTTGTTGTTGTTGTTGTTGTTGCAATTGTTAATTTGCACAGCGCTTTTGTTGTGCTTATAATGATGACATATTTTTCGTTAGCTTTTCGTTTTGATAGGTATTTTTATAAATCATTAATTCTGTACATTTTTAATTATAGTTATAACTAAAAGCAATAAAAAATTTTGTTTGGTGTTCCCAGAAATCTGTGAAATTCATCTCTACTGGACGTGTACGGGCAATAAACAAATGTATGTAGTATGTGAATAAAAACACGCTTATAAGTTGATAAATATTTACTACGTTCATATACACCGCCGAACACACTGTTAATTAGATGCACAAGGCGCCAAAATTCGTTAAAAAGTTAATTTATTATGAGAAGGTCAGAACTTGGCCTCCGTATTCGCTCGCAAAAAAAAGTTCAAAATTGCGGTAGGTACATATGTGTGTGTGTGTGTGGATGCGTGTGTATAAGGATGGTCCAAAAATGCATGTAAAAAAGTTAAGTCGGAATTTTTATGTTCTCACCCGCCAGGAATGTTCTATACCGAAAATATATACGCTTATTTTTTATTTTGAACTCCAAAAATATCTAGCGGTCGCTTAAAGCTTTCCATGCACATACACTGCCGGAACAAAGTATTGGCACAGCAAATTTTTCACAATATATGCAACAATTTTCATTCCAATATTTTTGCGCTAATTTCGTATAAAAATATGGTTCATTCTACAACAAAAAGCATAAAAGTATAATTCCTAAACTTTGTGCAAAACTCGCGAAAATTCAACAAATTTTAATGAAAATTTTTATTTTTTTAATCAGGTTTTTTAGAATTTTTTTGAGTATGCCGATTTGTAGCCCAATGAATTTTATTATAATAAAGTGCAACTTTTAAGTAGCTGGGAACTACCGTTTATTTTGCATGCAAATGCAATGCAAAACACCTTCAGCAAAAAAAAATTCTCAAAAATCAACGCGATTTTTTACTAACTCCGAACTTGCATTTTTTTTTTTAAATCTGATTAAAAAGTTGAAAATTTGCTGAATTTTCGCGAGTTTTGCACAAAGTTTAGGAATTATATTTTTATGTTTTGTTGTTGAATGAACCATATTTTTATACAAAATCGGCGGAAAAATATTAGAATAAAAATTGTTGCATATATTTTGAAAAATTTCCTGTGCCAATACTTTGTTCCGGCAGTGTACATATTTTATATGAAAAAAAACACATTTCGTAGAAATGGTACAAAATTCTTAAAAATCAATATTTTTCGATCGGAAAACTCTGCTCTCATCTGCAGAAGATTATCAGTAATAATACCCCATACAAAATACATGGAAAACTTTGAGAGCTTTGAGCGACCTCTCAGTATTTTTGGATTTGAAAATAAGGAAATATCGGTATATTTTTTTCGATATAGAGCAATCCTAGGCGGTGGGAGCATTAAAATTCCGACTTTACTTGTTTTGGACGACCCTACACCTTTGGTATACATTATCTATTCAATTTATTGCGGTCGACATGAAAATATTGCAAACTCTAACTTCGATATCCAATAAAAACGAAATTTCATAGGTATACATATGGAGCCATAACCGGAAACAAGACGTAAGCCACTTTTTTCAAAATTTTATTTTGAATGCAGAAATACATTTAGAGGGCTCTGGGAACAATTCTGCACCAAAAAGAAAATTTTTATAGAATACAAGATTGCGCCCATCAGAAAGGACTTTTAGAATAATTATTGTGTGACGTCAGACTGGTGCAGTTTCGAGAGAGAAATGCCAAAACGAGAGCAAGAATGGAAAAAGAAAAAGAAATTTACCAAGAATATCGTAAATAAGTTGCACAAGTGTGACGTCATACAAACAGCGATTCTGTCAAATTCACTGAAAATGGAATAGCTGTACCGAGATGGGCGCCACCTTTGTTCTCTACATCGTGCTTACATTGGATAGCTATACGCAAGTGTTGAAAAAAATTTGGCTTATTTCTTCTTAAGGTTCATTCCGCGACATAACAGGGATTGACAGTTTTCCAGATGGACGGGTCCCTAGGTAAACCTACTGAGCTCGAAACTAGGAGCTGTTGCAATTCGGAGAACAGTTAGCAGGGGAACCCCACAGGTAGGAGTCGTCATTCCACTCCCATGTTCATAAGATAGAACCAATTTTTGCGCGCTGAAGGCGAATGGGCAAAAAAAAATAATCGGTAATGCGGACGATGCTGCAGTAGTGGGTCAGGGTGCGTTGCCCAAGACCTTATACGAACTGATAGAGACCACTTTCGATTCACTACTAGTAAGAAACCTTTTATTGAGATAGTTCCAAGGAAGGAAGAGGAGGAGCTTTTTCACCTGAATTCGGCCTAGAGACTATCCATCTACTGCAGCGTATATTAAACAAAAGTGTTGGCCATCTAGAAAGATGCACGGAGTCTTGCTCAAAGACCCATATACAGGGCTTCATATTCTTTGACTGTCGGGCAGTGCTGAAACCTTTATACTCACACATGAACAATGAAAACACCCCTACTGAATGCTGTCGATCCTTCGCTTTATAGAATCAAACTCATATGGGTGCCTGGATAACGGCGTATTAAAGGTGATTGCAAAGCTGACGAATATAGCAAGCAAATCTATGACCATCCATCATTCTTTGAAAGCGTACAGTAGGCAAACCAATGGCCATCTATAAAAAGATGCTGGAAGAGTCTTCGGTCAAGTGAAATTTCCAGGATTACCTTGCCTCTTAATAGTTTAAGTAGAATCTTCCTTACAGGGACCCGTATGGGCCACCATCAGCTCCTTTGCTCCATATTGCATCTCAATGAATCGACGCTCCAACTGTTCCAATCTAATCTGCCCTCCGGCAAGTAAGAGCAATTGCATAATACTCCAGAGTTGAAATAAGTCCATACAATGTACATAGGTATGTATGTACATGTGTTCCTTAAATCACGAAAGAAAAATAAATTATTGCAAAATGAAACAAAACTAATTTCAGCAGGCACCAGCAGCAATGCCAATAACAGGGAAGAATTTAGTTAACTTCTATTAAACAAATGTTTCTATTTACTATACAACTTCAGAGATAAATACTCCCCAAACGATTTCGGACAAAAACCCTACTTTTAATTTGGATCGCCCCGAGCGTTTGTTTAACCTTTCTTAATCACAATTATTTTTGTTCTTATTTTTATTTATTTTTTGATTGCATTTCTTTTACTCCAAATTCATTACATTTCATTTTCCCGCTTTGTTGCCATTAAATTGGAAAACAATTGCTCTACTAAAATCGAAGCAATCTACAATAACCAATATAGTGTTTAAAATTGTCATTGCACGCGCAACCGAAAGTGTATCCACCGGATTTGAAGCTTAGAAGCAAGAAGCTGGGTCAACAGCGTCCAATGACGCAACGTCGATGGGAGCCAGCGGGTGAGCGCCAGGCGAAAGCCACATGCCACGTGCCACACTGAATGTATACTAGGGATGTAACGAATGTCATATTTTTCACATTCGTGAAGGTCCATCAATGTTGCTTGATGTAGGTACTACTTAACCGTTTAGAGCCTAAAGCTAAAAGCCGGTTATTGTCCGCACCCTGGTTAGACAGACTTAGAGCCATTTCAGCAATATTAGAGTGGACTCTCTGCCCATGTACACATTCGCATTCGCAAAACATTCGTATCATTTGATGCGAGTGCGAATGTCAAATGCGAATGTGTAAAATTATGCGAATCATTCGCATAACGAATGCGAATGCAAATATTCGCAACATCCCTGTTCGTTCGTTTTGTATTTCTAGTGCAATACACTTGCATCTACAGCTTCCGTTTGGAAAATTTCCCGTGACTAAAATTGTGAAAATTACGTTCTGGTTGTGTTCGTTGTTCTCGGAATCGTTAAGTTTTGCTATTGCACGCAATGCAAACAAACTGGAAATATTTGCAGAAGAGGAAGACAATTTCGATTGGCCAATGTGCGCTACAATGAATCGGTACGGTCGGCTTGACGGAGCAGAAACTTTCGAATTTTGAGTCGAAGATAATCGGTTTATATTTTTTGTTGAAAATATTTCTAAAACTATTGGCGGTTTAAAACTTTGGTATCGATGAATACCGAATTTTTTTCCTTTGTCTTTCTTTCAATATGTACGGCACTTTCCCAGCCGTCTTCACCGCAGTTGAATTCAATGGCAATCTTCAGGCAAGCAGTTTCTGTTCGCTTCCACCGTTCCGCGCTCTACCCGCCGACTCTACAAACTAAGCTAACTCATTGCTTTTTATTGGCTATGTTATCGCTGTTGACTACTAAAAAAATAATAATATTTGTAGAAAACCCCACGTACATGGGTGTTGACACGTGGCATGAGTATTACATACACACTGACAAACTTTTAATCCACAAATGCAGCACCCAATTTATTTGTTATTTGTTTCCAGTATCCAACAAGTTTTGGATGTAATACATAGTTATAAAAAAGTAGTAGGGGATCTTGCATTAAGACTTCATATGTACTTCTTAATCCTTTCAGCATCTGTTGTTGCACTCGACTCCGGTATTTCATTCGTCAAAATATGTCAAGTGAGCTAATAAATTTTAACTAATCAATCGAAGAAAAACCAATTCGATTGCTAAAGACTTTAGAATGCAGTCACATGCAAACACAAATTGTACTGGCTATAGGCCATAGGTAAATACAAATAATATGCAGTGACTCAAATAACGGTTCACGTGCTGATTTTTTTTAAATATGTACTCACAACGTTTTTCAAGTTAACTTTTTTTTCTACGAAAATATTTTCCTAGCTTTAACCAAAATTGGTACCATATAAATCAAAGGGTCAAACTCTATACAAAATTTGGGATAATTCAAAAAATTTTCATCATAGTTTCGAGCTTTTTATCCTCAAGCTATTTTGCAGTTTTACAGCCCATACCATTTTAAACTCATAAAGTACAAGCTTCGAGCGTTTAATTTTTTTTTTTGGTGTTGTACTTTTCCACATTTTGAAGTGAAACTTCTTTAGCGGCGGTTGGTTGGCTGGGAGTAAATTGGCAAATTCAACGGAAATTGCACACGGAAATGGTGCAACGGAAATGATGCAACGGAAATGGTTGGGGTTGAAACAAGTGCTTCTTGAGTGTATACACATGGTATTAATTTAATAAAAACTTGCTAATAAAAGGTTAAACAATAACACTTAGAAAAATACCAATGCAAGAATGAAAGTAAATGTGAGCCCGTACATAGATAAAGAAAAGAATAAAGGCACAAGTAGAAAT
>NW_016176871.1:6472-8912 GCF_001687245.7 Rhagoletis zephyria | reverse complement strand
GTTAATTCCAATGATTTGAACTTAACTCGGCTGAAAAGAATTGTATTCGAAATCGGAATCGATTTAAGAAACCCGACAGCTAGTATGATAAAGAAATTGATATGTAAGTTAAAGAAAGTCTGAACAACATGTGTATCCTGTTTTTGTTCATCTGAAAGAATTTTAAAGATTCTATAAAAATTTATTATGTTTGAAATACAACCGTGGACACCAGCTGGCAGGGAAGTTTCTCAACATGAGAGAATTTTTCTTATTCTCTGATATTTTGAGTGTTGGATAATTCTTGCTGGATTTTCGAGAACAAACCTATTATCAGAGCTGTTATCTCGACAAATGCAGCCTGCCATGAACTGTCAATTTGCTAATTTTACGGCAAATTTTTTAGTTTGAAAGAAAGCGTGTTAAGCTGGAATCTCACGATGGTCGCAAATGCACTAATCTGGTAGATTTTTTGTGTGCTGAATTGGTGCACAATAAACAATTTGTCCCAATTAAATTCTGCACAGTCACACGCAAATTGTTGTTGCACCCGGTTTATGTTCGATTGGGCACAACAAGAACAATATCGGCCTCGATTTACGCAATAATTGGCATATTACGGCAATCGTGTGATCTCACCTTTAGTAGTAACATCGTAGAAAATTTCAAAATTTCTATGCGTTAAAATCAGCAGAATATTTTCTAGTGGCGTCATGTGGGATGTGCGTTTAACAAGATAAAAATATGCCCATACACAAATTTTGCAACTGATAAATCTTTTATCCAATCAAAATGTCAGTTGGTGGGCAAAAATTGTTGCCTGTGGAGACGCGCCGTTACACTCACTTTAAAGGCTAGTTGAACAGTTGTTGAACATTTTCCACACCCATTCGTCGTTATGCACCATAAAATGTAGGGTTATAATTCTACAGAATTTTTTCTTGTATATGATTATTGTTATTCTACATTGCACTGAATTAAAAAAAAATCAAATAATCATATTTTTTTAAATTTCAAAGTCCTTTAAAAAATCCTGACGTCAGAGAGAAAAAAACTAAGTACGTAGTTTTACTATAAAATTTACTGTCGCACTGTGTATTCTAATAAGCAAATAATTTAAATTAAAAAACAAGACAACCAAAGAGTCAGAACTTGCGAAATTTGTTGTGGTACTGATTTTTTAATAAAATAAAGAAATTAAACCAAACCAATTCAATCAGATTTGCTTCATTGGCTACAAAGCAAATTAAAAGAGTGGCAACTAAATAAAGAAAACCATTCGTCCGAGTTTAGCTCACAAAACCATTGGAAAAACTTTAGAAGTTGCAAACTGAGAGGTAGCTTTTGTACTTAAAATATTTGATGAGGGATTGTCTTCGGAAAGGAAAGTTGAAAGGATTTGTTTAACAAGAAAGGGATCAAGAAGTGGTTAGTACTTTTGGGAAAAAATCCGTATGTTTCCAATACGAGTTTTACCAAAAAAGTACATACTCAATGTGGATAATTTTCCCTTATCATTAAAAAGGAAATAACAACCGCCGCAGGAAAGCCAAAACTCGTTCCCGGAAATCTCCGATAGTATGGAACACCAATTCAATTTCGTGGTCATGGTCGACGAGAGAATACGAAATAATAAAACTTCGTGATTTTCGCGTATTCCACAACCATATAAAATAATGTAGAATTGATTGTAGAATAATCCCAACAAGTTTACCCTTCTCCCGCTCAACCCCAAGCGACACGAGGGGCCTAGTCAGCTACATAATTCAATTCATCAACTAAATGCATATGTTAAAGATATTATTTTATTTATTAAGAGAGGAAAGTATAGTTTTCTTGACAGTAAAAATCAAGTCCGATAGGTCAAACGTGCTGGAATTAGAATTAATTACCAACAACAAAGGCGACATCAACCACCTTCCAAGGTTGTGGTACGTAAGCAAGTGCCAATGATGCTGTGAAAATATTTTTCAAGGCCACCAACTATAGCTCACCACCTTCTTTAAGTACAATAGGTAGGATGCCATCCGGATCGGGCGATTTGAGACTGCCAAAAAACTCAATAGCATATTTTAGGGCATCTTCATTAGCCACAGTTATGCCAACAAAGCATTTGTAGTACCTTGACACTGTGGTTCTCGCATACCCTCCATCCAAGCGTTCCTTGGCGCCAGAGATCTGCCTGGCTGATCGAAACTGGGCAATGCCACACCAGTGTACCCGCCACACTATGACTCGAAGAGGCAGTGGGGCAGCCATTGGTGGGTGTCACCGCAGTTTTCCTTCTCTTGCAACATTCGCTAGCAGATTTGAAAGTCGATACATCCACCAAGGCCCCACTGGCTTCTGGAATAATCTCCGTAGATCTGGGCCGCTTACTGAATGCAGCGACAGGAGGAGTTCAGCCAGCCACAAAGGAGGGTTTCCCTTGCTTGCGTTTCGCCCCCCCCCCCCCCCCCCC